>NW_018108731.1:0-8282 GCF_000183805.2 Loa loa | reverse complement strand
AAGTTAAAAAAAAAAAAACTGACCGTAATAAAAGTCATAATCCCAGAATGTAGAAGATATGAGAAATCATATAAGATGTCAAAAGTGCTCAATGAATGCGTTGAATAGTTAATTTTAAAGAGAAAAGATAGAAATGTCCCAACATTTTGGTGGTGCCGAAATCTGTTTTTTTTTCTGGGCTGATGCCAAAAAGGACGTAATATTAATAATACGGTTTGTTTGCAGAAATGCATGTCCTCACTATTCTAGTATATATTGACTTTTTTAGATAGTACCGAACAAAAATATATTCCCTGGTGCAGAAATGTATTACGATAAAGACGATGATATATTTCGTCAGCTTTCGGAGCACTACCACAGTTCACCTGCATCAAGCAGTTCGGAATCCGGAGAAAGCGCAACAAATCAGGAAGAAATCTATTGTAATATTGGCGTTAGAACGATGTCGTTGGAAGAATCTTCTATAAGAGCTGGTAGTGAGAGTGATGAAAGATCCAGCTCTTGCCCACCAAGAATGGATTTGGAGACGAAACATGATGCTGAAAATTCATACGCAGGAAACAAATTAAGCGTACGATTAAAACCTTTCTTGCAAGCGATCGCTGTTCCAGTGGGGGAAGAGACTAAGCACGGTTTGGTCAGGACCAGTAGTTCAAATCACTTAGTTTTGTAACTTTATAGTTGTATTCCACTGTACATTTGTTTTTTGATTTGAACTGTTTATAGTTCTTCATTCATTCTCTACGTCTTTTTTTTTTTTTTTTTTTTTTTAAATAATGGCGAAGACTTCAGTAGTCTTCCGAACAGTTTATGGTGCTGGGTATTTGCTTGGGGATTTCTTATTTTTCGAATATTGTTGGAGGTGGTTCTAAAAGAAATTGATGTGTTTTTTCTTTTTCAAAAAGAAGACAAAGTACAAATGCTTTCCGTATGGAAATCAATCATGTTGAAACTGTTTTATCTCTGATTTATTTTGCTGGAACATTTCCGCAGGCTTATGCTTTTCGTCCATTTCATCTAATGTCTTGTAAAGGCAGTTAGGTTTGCAAACTATATTCACTGTTGTAGGTTGCTCTCATTCGATTGAAACCTGTTAAAATTTGCCATGCTTTATTTGCAAGTCAGCCCAACATGTTTACATAGTGAGAATGAAGGTTTAAACATTTTTTATAGCAACAGGGAGTAATTTAAAAACATTTCACCTGCTTTCTACGCTTTCTACGGGCTTTCGCTCCAAATAAGCATTGCATATTGTCGCTTGCTTGCTAAGTCAAGGATTCTTATCAGGTGCACTTTGTTTATGAAGCTTAATTTTTTCCTTCCAATTTGCTTAGTGTTCATAATTGTCACCGCAGTATTGCCATCACTATTGGGCATGTACAGTGTGTATGTTTTGTTGTAAAAGCACTTAATGGAGGAAACGAATTTGTGCTACTAGTTATATTCAATAAATTGAGAGAAAATCTCCGTTTTCAAAAATCCGTTTTTTTTGGGGGGGAAAAAGGCATTACCATTGCCATTAATGTAGTCATTATAAAGAACGTTTTCTCGATAATAACTATCGAATGTATCATATGTTTATTTATTGATCATTTTTTTTAGTCATTTTGTAGCTTTGGATTTTTTGATGATTGAGTCGCGAAGGATGTATAACTGTGAACTGATTGTAGTATTTTTCTTGGTGTCATGCTTCTCTGAGTGTAGATGCTGTACTTTTCATTAGAGTTCTTGTTTTTCCAAGGAATTACAGTGTAGTCACTCTTTGATGGCATTGCGGAACATTGCAGAATTATGAATTTATTTTGCCTTCATTTTTAGATTTCTTTTATTGAATTGTGGAAGTGGAAGTAGAGGTTAGAAAAATGACCTGATGCATTCAGTTGCAGCTTTTGAAAATTATCTGAAGGCATGTAACTTGGAGCAGCTGAAAGGAAAATAGTTCATGTCTGGGTTTGAAGAATGTTTTTTGTGCTGCGAGCTCCGCTAATGTGTTGGGAGCTAAATACATAGTTGCGATATGCTAAACCAGTGTTCTTTGTAATGAAATTCTTAAGTTGATCTTGTACTGAAGTTGATAGTTGATTTTTTTTTTCCGGGCATATTTATGCAACAAATAGAATGTTTCATTTTTGTGAACGAACGTGGGGTTCTTGGGAGATGATTCATGTTTCGGGTTGTGTTCATCTTCGCTGGCCATAACTCATTGCATTTTTCATTTTTTACAGCTATCCGGTATCAGAGAATATGGCCGGACTGTAGTTAATGATATTTGAAGTTGTACAGTACAAACTTTTTCGCGTTATCTGTGGAGAAAGTGCATTTTGTGGAGTGTGTATAATATGTTTACTTGTCCTCAGGTTTTTCTGGATGAAGTTGTCATGTCCTGGGGATAAACTTGAAGTCAAATTGGATATTTTATCTCCTCTTACCGATCCAAAATAGTTTCACCTATTTTCCTTCGCTGTATTCGTTTTTGGCTATGCGGACTTAGTTCATTATCAGAAATTGTCCTTGTAAATTGACAGTACTGTTTCTTGTATATTTCCTAACTTTGTTTGGTTAAAAAAACGAAGTGATCCGAGATGTTACGGTTCGTTCAACATTTCGGTATTAATGTAATGCCATAGGTGTTGGAAGTCTTTGTCCAGTTTTTTTTCCTTTTTTAACGCAGGAGTCTACGTTAAAAATTGAACTTCAAGTCCAGTGCTTATAAGTCTCATAAAGTTTAGAATCAGTAGAACTAGAACCGACTTCCTACATAATGAGATTTAGATGGAATGGCTGGAGTATTTTTAAGGTAGTGGTTTTGCCGATGTAAATGAACACTATTTTCTCGAAATAGTAGCCAAAAACGAGTGGTAATGTAGAATAGGTGGTTATACTGCCAATGAATTTATTTTATACTTCGTCTAATTATCTTATTGCAGCTGGTTTAGCGACAGTAACCTCGTTGATTTTCCCTATGTTTGAGATCATTGTAATTTTGTGTGTTTTTTGCGCATTTTCTTATGAAGAATAAAAGAAAAAATATGCGAGATACTGCTGTCCTTCCTGATTTTGAACCTTATTTCCCTGTTATCACTCTAGATGTGTCCGTAGGCACATAAACTTCGAAGTGAGATTCGAGTCGGTCTTTTTTAAAAAACTTTGTTAAGTCTGTCAGCTAAGGGTTTTCAATCTCAACACGTGCTGATGGTTTTGTCATTATATTGCTTTCACCATAACATGGATCTAGTCCCACAGATACTATCGTCACCTGCCGTATTTCTCGTAGATTGAACGTATGAGCTGTTTCTATAACATCATTCACGAACCTAGTCTAATGTAAACTCCGGGCACTTTTAGACTGGAATGTTCTTATCCACAATCCAACGTTCCACGTGATTTGCTTGTAATTAACAAAGTAGCAGTTTCTGAAAGAACTGGAGATCACATAGTGCATTTCTTTTACCAAGTGAAAACACCAACATTTTTTTACTAAATAAGATCTCGACATCAAGACACATCAAGGAGTACGTCAGCAGTACGCGGGAAAGAATTCTAGTGAGAAATTGATCATCATAACCTGCTGCAAGGTCCACATTATAAGTTTAGTCTTAAGTTTTTTAGATACTGGTAGTAAGTAACGCTGCTCCTTACGGGTATGGAACGAAAGATAACCGGAACTAATCTATCCACTTTAATATTTGCATTTGAGTGATTTAAATGCATACGGTCGTTATATTATTTCAGAAATATGCATAGGAGATTATTTTGCTAAAATATTGCACGCTTATGCACTATCGCTATAAGTTTTCTAGGAAGTTGATTCCCCAAAATTCCTCAAATTATGATTTACAGTTTACTACACAGGATCTCACATCAAGACATCAGAACAACTTATCTCTGTAGCGCAGAAGCACTGAATAAAGTGTAAAAAGGGAATAAAATGTAGTTAAAAGGTAGTAGTTCCTTATTAGAAGTCAGGAAGTGAAATGATGGTGAATTTGGATGAATGAAACCATTCTGAGAACATAAACTGTCTCGCGTATCTGTTTGATGTCATTTGTGTACAAATTGACAGCTGTAAATTACCTCTTCAGTGAAATGATTAGTCACTGCTCTCGAAATAATACAGCTTAAACTAGATTAATGTTGTGATTTGTAACTGGGAAATTATTCTAACTTCTTCACGGAAACATATAACTAATTTAATCTACCCACGCCTTAAGCAGATAATAGAAGGATGGGAGATATAGTAATCGATGGATAGATACTTAATTTGTAAATAACTATAAACACTAAGTGAATAACTATATAAACTTTCCTTCAGTGCTCTGAATTAAAATCCTAATTAACTATTCTATGATACCATCTAGCCATACCGTAACCTTGCCTGCAACAAGGATATCCCTGCAGTGTACGAGTGGTATTTTGCAGTAGGTGGACTCTTGCAAGAAAGCATTTTCGTTGACAGCATGTAGTGCGGAGGTCGTCCAGTAAGAACTCAGCTACTAACTTTTGTTTTTAATCTCCGAGTTTTACGATATCTCAAGGCAAGTAAACTTGCGAAATCAAATTGCGACCAGCTCTTTTGTGGGTGGGCTGCTTAGGAAGTGAAAGAAAAACTAAAGAGAGACGTCAGTGTAATTGACACATGGTTGGTGTTCGTTGACATGACCCTGAAAGTTTAACTGTAATTCCACAAATGGAAGTTGGTTTGTAATCTCTGACAAATTAAAAAGCCACCAGCTACCCTTGGTAACATTATACTAAAGGATGAAAGCTTCTATTAGTAATTGATAACTGCATTTTCAGCTACTGTTAGGATGGAAATAATTGAAGAAATTGGGTAAATATTGTATGGTGGTGATACTAACACTGATGTAAATGTTAGTATTCTTATGGGGCGTCGTTGTTGGCGCGGTTTTAATGCTTTTCTTCATTTATGTACTGTTGTTCAATCCCTTTGGTGAAATCTCTTCACATGCCATATTTGCTGATCAGTTTCAGCCACTTCGCCTTCCTGAGGTAATTTAATTCTTTTTCAGTTCTTGAGAAGAGTAGCATAGTGCATATTGTTTTCTTTTACTTAAGGAGATGGTTTTTAGGAACTGAGACAGTTCTTGAAGGAAGGGGATGGTGGAAGCCGAACTTTCGAGTGGGAATCATGCTTCAATCTGAGTCTTATCCTTCACTTTTTGTTTCAAGAGCACAAGGATACTCGCCGATTAAGAAGGTACTTTAACCACATTCCTTATAAATACCTATGATCATATTTGGATATTAAAATCATGTAAATCCAGATCACGTGTTTTTCGTATCGTACAGGTGGATCCACAAAAAGCTTCAATTGGAACTTAGTGATCTAACTACTCGAAATACCGCTGGTCGTTTCATACAGGTTCATTTCATCTGTGCAAGTGATGTTAAAAAGAATACAGCCACATCAGATTCACCTCTTCTTGTTTATTGCTAATCCTTCTTCTTTCCTAGTAGCTCTGGAAGCTGTACCATCCATCGGTGTATCACTTCCATCACAATTTTAACTGCTCTGTAATCAGTGAAATCACTTTCTTAAAGAATTAATTTTCAAGTGAAGGGAAGATTTACCAAAAGTAATGGTAAAACTTAGGAAATAATCGTAGGTTCATGTTGATGAAATCCTAAAATAGCAGTTTTGAAATACGGGTTAAATGAACTTTTCAAGCCATTGAAGCTAACTTATAATCTCCAGAAAACATTTTTCTTCTCTTTCTTAAAGCGTTTGCGTTCTAGGACATTCGTATTAGGGATTTATCGATTGGCTGCAGATCTCCCGTGATCAAATCAGTACGTGTAGAGGACTATGAGCTGTTGCGAGATGAGAATTTTAAAGTAATTTCACTTCATTGTTAAATTTTGTGTCTCATATTCCAAAAAATGGAAATAAATGCAAAGTAAATCGACGTTTGTTTGAGTGACGACTTGCTACTATATATTCATGTACAAAACATTTGGACTATCAAAGTTAAATTGTTTTCAGTATTGAAATGGATTGATTACACTCACCATCGAGACATAAATATGTTGGAGAAATGTTCTTTTTCAGACACTAAAACTTCTTGTCGATGTAGATTACAGTGGAGGTTTTCAAAGTTCCGTTGATGTTTGTATGCTGTTTGGGCGATTTGCGCAGCTATCGATCAAGGTTTCCATCTAAGTTTTTGGTTGTCAGGAAGTATTTCAAATAACTTTGGGTGTTGATCGATCAGGTTTGATCCTAATTTCTTGCATCATTAAGATTGAGCACTATGCATAATTTTTAACTTATTACTGCATTTAGCTTACTCGTCTTTCTGGCAAAATCCGGTTGAAGCTGACTCGTGAGCCTTTTACTCATTGGGTCTTTGCATTTGTTGATATGCCGATGTTGGAATTCCAAGTAAGTTTTGTGTTGTGATTTTTGATAACAATGTTCATATATTTATTTTTTTTTTTTGTTACATATGGTAATGATAATACAAGAAATTGTAGACATGGGACAATTGTCAACTCATTACATCTTCAAAGCAACGTGATGCTTTTCAGATTGACTCACAGTGGCAAGGCAAACAAGTGAAACACCTCATACCTTTCATCACACAAAAACTTAGACATATGGTTCAACGCAAGCATGTCTGGCCAAACTACAAGATTCGATATCGTCCTCTATTTCCTAATCCCTTATATCAACCTTCCCCATCTATAGGTAACTTTTCAGCAATCTTCAAATATAAATATCATAATAATTACATGGTTTCGTTTGATTTATTATGGTCTGAGAAATCCTATCATCTTACTACTGTGTAAGGTAAGGTGAGGATCTAAAAATTTGGGATATGTGCTTCAAAAACTATAAGCAGAAGATTGTTAAGCTTGAAGTAAGCGATTTAGGCTGATATTCTAATTAAATAATGTATTTAAACGAACAATTTGACGGAATTTCTTACGAGTTTGACGAATTGAACTAACTGGTGTAAAATGGTATCATGAAGTGTTTGTAAAGATTGCCATTGTTTTCTTAGTAGCAATGTTTGTTGCATTTGTACCGAACTATATTTTCATAGCAAAATGATCTGTTTCAGGTGCTTTCGAATATATTAAAACAACGGGTCTGTTAGAAGTTACGGTTTTACGATGTACAAGACTGAACACTATGCTGGTCAACAACGGAAATTCTGAGGTTTTCTGTGTTGTATCTGTAGGTAAATGACTTTATTCTTGTTTTATTTACTCGTCTTTGACTACTAGATTCTTGACACGATGGTTTCATAAACAGTTTCATATTCCTAAATGTAAAGGGTTTGGATTATTCGGTGATCCAAGAAAGTAAAATATGCCATCTCTTTGGGAAAAAGCTTAAATCCGGTATAATATGTGGTCATTAAACAGATCATCGACCGCTAATGGAGGATGCAAGCAGAAGTTCAGCACGATGCATCACCGTATTATTGAACTTTAGTCGGCATGGTATTAGTGAGTCGATTGGGATGACATTCTCGAAAGTAAATCCCTTCTAAAAATTTCCGCTTTATGTATTCTTTCTCTTAGTTGTGGACAGCAAGGAAATAATGCTATATTCATCAGTGATATTATTATTAAGGTACTTGTTATTTAGTTCTCAGCATATCTTTTCAGATGCTCATTTCTCTGTTCCAAAAATAATTGTCTCCACTTTCCTTATTCTTATTACGCCCATTATTGTCAACAGGAATCGTAGCGAAGAGTAGTCTTGTAACGTTTAACTTTCTGTCTATACTATCTTCCACTTTTCTTGCCTATTTTTTTAACAAAAATGTATCACTTCACTCTTTTCAATTTGGACGACTGTTGCGATGCCTTTCACATCAGTCCTTGTCGTTGTCGTGGCTAGGCTTCTCGAACAATGTGTGAAGGGCTAACCAATGCTTGTTGAAGGCAAGCTGATGAAGGCTAAGAAGGTCAATGCAGGATGTACAAGTTCGATTGCAAAAGGCACAACGGAAAGTCTTTTTAGACGGTATTGGCTAAATACAATTCTTTTTGCTTATCTTTTGTCCTCAAAGCTGATTCTTTTTGTATTCTCAAAGGAAGCAGAGGCGATATGAATGATTGTCTCCCAACTTGAGGTCAGAGTGGACATTGATGGTAGCCTATATGGCCATGGCTGAGGTATTGCTTCAGGGCATCTTGTGCTTCTCCTTGCTCCTCTTTGGGACTCTTCTTTTGCGGAAGCCTAGGGCAAGTTCACCACATAACACAATCATAGAAAGGTGGTGATCATCCATCCTGGAAAATGTGCT
>NW_018108730.1:27352-31556 GCF_000183805.2 Loa loa | reverse complement strand
TCCTCCGTCGAAGTAAAAACACTGACTTAACTGAAAACAATGAAAACACTGAAATAACTTCCATAACATTGAAATGTTCATTTCAAAAGGAGTGGACACATTTATTTTTCAATTTGAATTGACGAGATTTCGGAGAAATGATAGACTTGATCTCCGTGTAGCAAAATTAAATATTTAGAAAAAATAATTGTTTTTCTATCATTCGTCAAGAAAACTGGTAACCATTTATTTCGGCAAAATGATAACTAGATGGTTGACACTTGGATGTACCGTTATCATATACATCACTTCTTTTCTATTTATTTACTTTAATCCATTTTTCTGTCATCCGGAAAGAAATACGGAAAATAATCAGGTCACAGAACAAAAAAAATGCGTCCACAACTACATTCACTGGTCCCGCTGTCGGAGTATAAAAAGTGCGATTTTTGTATTTTTAACCATTAATAATTCCACTATTCTTTTTTAATTTCCGAAAAAAAGGTTCTTAGATACGGTAGGCGTTCGCCAAAGTTTGTGTAGCAAATCATAATCTTTCTTGATAAAGCTTTACTGATTACTCATCAGGCAGAACTACAGTATTCAAGAATAAATTTCCTTCATTATAACATTCATAATGTTGGTCCATAAATGTCTGGTAAACTGAGTATTAGTCGAAATCAGTTACACTGCTAAGTTTGAATGTAATTGCTTCCTAATCGATTAATTAGGGGATAAGTGATTGCTTCCCCACCAGTTAATTACTAATTACGCAGCAACCCCCTCCAATCAATTGGGCAGAAATTTTTTTCTCGGGTTAAGGCGGGTTTGGATTAAATTTCATTCAGCATTACAAAACACTACTTTCTCGGGTTTGGATTAAATTTCATTCAGCATTACAAAACACTACTCGATTTCAGGGAAAAAATACGACAATATTTCATTAATTTCTATTTATTAATAATTTTCAAGCTTTCTATGGTTCCGTGAAGAATGGCTCACATCCTTACTTTCTTTTCATTAATTTTCAACTTATAAGCCAGATTCTTTACAAAAGGCATGATAGTGAGAGAGATCATAAACTAAATCCATGATCAGTATGAAATTTGAACAAATTCATTCATAAATGCCATTATTTCAACAATGAATACAAAAAATTAGCAAACTAAGTCGTTCCGGATCGAATCCGGTTCAATATCTCCAGTTGAAATTGGAGTAAATTAATGACGTCAAACGAATACTTTAGGAAATATCGGTTTAACATTTTAATAGCGACCTCAGATATGGCAAAGCTAGTTGCATTTCTTCTTTTCGTCATTTATTGTGGTGCAATGCAGGCTGGTGGAGCAGGATGAGGTATTCGTCCTTTTTTTTCATTCCATTTTGCCTCCAAATGAAATCAAGTTGATGCTATATTTTAGTTTTACCATCACCCCCTGTCGTGTCATTCATTACCTTTCCGGTACGAATGTCACAGACGTTTATTCTTTACCAGGAACGTAACGAGAGTAGAGTAATTGATACTCAAATGGTTTGACGAAACGGAGTTCATAAAATGTATAAACCAGAATTTCGTCCTATCCCAATGGGGTAATTAAAGCGACAGTAACAAATTCAAAGATTATGATTTGTTCCGCAGTGTTGTACTGATATGTTCTGCTACCAATTTCAGTTATGGCGATTGTTATGCATGATGCAGCTGACAAGTTATGGGATGACGACCAATTAATAGAGACAATGCAATTAAAATGTATGTTTAGATCACAGTGAATTGCATATTGGCACTATTTAATGTTGAGTGATTGCTCATTTCAAAAACATCCAAATTGACAGTTCTTTCATTCATAGTAAGCAATTTTCTGATTCACTCATTAACTTCTTTCAATTATATAAGACACAAATTAGCATAATTATTTGTACTTAATGATGTTATCAGTATGATTATAGCAACAGTGACAAATTATGGCACAAGTGAGGATGGAAGACTGCCTGCTTTGGAGGAAAATCCGATGCTTTTCGTGAGAAACATCCTTGAATTGATAAAGTGATAAGGTTTATAAAGTGTAAATAAATTTGAAAATAAACTTGAAAAGGCTAATGATCGTATCTCGCAATAAAGATTGATGATCATAATTTCGACAAAATGAAATTAGATTGCTAATAAGCCAAGTGGAAGAAAGTTAAAATGGAGGAACAAGAAAGAACATAAAGAAAACTATTTATTTAATAAAATTATGAAAAAAACAAACACATGAAAAGAACTAAGGTATGCAGTAATATATGGTACTTTTGACTATTTCAAACCATTTATCTTAGAATTATCGATAATACCTACAACAAAACAATTGAGGTATTTAATATTGGTTAATTTGAAAACAAAAGAAAAAAAGTATTTCCGCATTATTGCCAAGAAGAACCTTTTACAATTTACAGCAGGATTCGTCCTGGGATGTTCTCACTTATGAGTCAAGTTGATTTTGCTTACTTTTCTCAAACACAAAAAATTTTCCGCCTGTTCAGGCGGTGAAATTAAAGGAATAAATGATAAATGGTAGAACAGCGCTATAATTTGCTACAACAAATGAGCTAAAATCACTGTGAAAACAGTCGAATTGATGAAATTTGCGATTTGATGTAATTCTTGTAAACTGCAATTTAGTCGCCGATGAAATTAGATTTTTGGAAGTTTGTTGGAACAAAAAAAAAAAATGGAAAGAATTACATTGGGATAAAGTATTTCGAAATCTAATTATTCTTGCCTCAAGACTTTTTTCCAAAATTTTTTCGAAACTTATTTTATTTAGTGCAAGAAAAAGAAAAATGATGTCTGATTTTTTTTTTCCTACGAACGAAATGATCACTGACTTATCTCTGATCTCTGATCATCTATTTTCTCTGAATATTTGGTTTTCCGATACCAAAAACGAATTTATCATTTCTTTGAAATCTCTGCAACTCAATTTTGAAAACAAATATGTTGACTTCCTTTTGAATTGAGCTATCTAAATTTCACTGTTCTGTAAGTTATTTCAGTGCTATTGGAAAATTCATTAATATTTTGTTCTGAAAAAGAAACTATCGCAGGAAGTAGGCAGAAATTCTTCTAAAACCAAATAATTGATTAAGTGAAATTATAATTTGAAAAAAAGGAAAATGCAAATGAATATAATATATGTTTCTGTAAACATTAAGTCATATATTTCACTTCCTTTTCATTCCTTTCTCGATTGATAAGCCAAATTATGTAAAACCGACATGATAGTGTAAAAGGTCATATGGAAGGATGGTAGACAATTTGCATTCATTAATTCCATTTTTCGAAAACTGAACACAAAATGATCATTCTGAGTTGAGTTGGAATCAACATTATAGTTGAAATTGGAGTAAATTAATGAAAGAAAATCTATGCTTTAGAAAATTCCGTTCAACACTTCAACATAAACGTTTTCAAATATGGAAAACTGATCATAGTTTTGTTTTCATCATTTGTTGTGGCGCAGCGGTGAGTATCATAGATGTCGGTCAAACTCTCCGGGGAATTCATCTAACCTTTTTCCATCATCCCACTTTACTTCCAAACGAAATGAAGTTGGTCGTGTATTTTGCTTTTACTATCACTCCTCATCATTTGTTTACTCTCCCGGTACCGAAATTAATTTGAACTGTAACTGGTACGAATAAGAATGTCACTGACGCCTACGGATGTTACTTACCGCATAGGCAACGGAAATTACATCAATATTCAGTAAAAAAAAAGGAAAAAAAACGACGGAATGAAATTGTAGAAAGTAAGTGTGTCGCGAATTCCAATTTCGCGAAAGACCAAAGTATAAAAAAATTATCTATCCATGCAATCATACTCATGTCTTAGATCTTTGTTTTAAATCACATCTGTTGCAATATTTAGAAAACCCACTCCCACTTTTTTTCCGTATATAAGCTGGATTGAGTGTTTGTTGGGGTTGCCTTTGATGACCAGTTTCTTCATTACGCTCAAGCAGTTTGGTTGATTCCTTTTCCTTTCCTTTCATCATTATTAGCTGTATTGTATCGTTTTTGTGACCCTTACCATTTGCAAGTAAAGAATTAAACTCTCCCCCTTTGTCTACAACGTTACGACACATACACACACACACATCATCCACATCAAAGTGGTGCCGCTAATACTCCAAGGGACCTCCAATTCTTCTCCTCGATAACCAACGTGTAAAATCCCCCTGCTTGT
>NW_018108730.1:24451-27332 GCF_000183805.2 Loa loa | reverse complement strand
GTGCAGCAAATCATAATCTTTCTTGACAAAGTTTTCTGGTTATTCATCATGTAGAATTACAGTATTCAAGAATAAATTTACAGATATAGGTCGATAAATTAGTTGTAGACTGAATGCTGGTCAAACTGACAAAAACCACTGCGTATATCCGTCAGAGTTCGAGACATCGTCCTCAAGTTTATTTAAATTGCTATAGGATATGATGTGGGAGCGGTATTTTGATTTAAGATTCAATGATATGGACAGAATTAACTTACTAATTATCCAGTTTTCAACGAACTACAGTTCTGAAAATTGACTATATGAGTTTAAAGAAAGTCACAAGCATCAACTAATATATCCTACAAGCTTTATGTACCAGGTTTTGATTGTAATCGCTTCCTAACCAGCTAATCAGGAACTTCTTCGAAAAAAGTTTTTTTTGACTTAAAGTTTCTATGATCCGGTGATAAATGAACCATATCTCTCACTCTCTTTTCAATCCCTTTCAAACCACAAGCTGCAAAAAAGGCATGACAGTGTAATAGGTCGTAAACTAAATCTTGAAGAGCAGTACGGAATTCGAATAAATTCATCCGTAAATGTCACTACTCCAACAACAAAATTAGCAAGCTATGTCGTACCGCATTGTGTCCGGACCAATATCGCAGTTGAGATCGGAGCAAATTAATGACAAATTAATTAATGCAACGAATACTTTCGGATATATCGGTTCAACATTGTAACTGCGACTTCAGATATGGCAAAGCTAGTCGAAATTTTTGTTTTCGTCATTTGTTGTGGTGCAATGATGCCGCCTGGCGTTGTCCCCGGAGCTGTCCCCGGAGGTATTTATCTCGTCTATTTTTATCATTCCACTTTACCTTCAAATGAAGTGAAATTCCCGGTGACACCCCTATCATCCCCTGTCAGGTCATTACTTTTCCGGTAATTTGAGTTCTAACTGTTATCAGTACGAATGTCACAGACGCTCATTCTTTACCGCGAAGGCGACGAGAGTAGAGTAATTGATACTCAGATGGTTTGACGGAATGGAATTCATAAAATGTATAAACCAGAATTACATCCTATATCCTAAAGGGATGATTAATTAAAGCGACAGTAACAAATTCAGAGATTATTTGTTCCGCAATGTTGTACTGATATATTCTGGCATCAATTTCAGTTATGGCGATTGTTATGCATGGTGCAGCTGACAAGTTATGGGACAATGACCAATTAATAGAGACAATGCAATTAAAATGTATGTTTACATCATGGAGAATTACATACTAGTATTGTTTAATTTTGAATGATTGTTCATTTCAAAAACATCCAAATTGACAGCTCATTCATAGTAAGCAGTTTTCTGATTCATTCATTAACTTCTTTCAATTAGATAAGATACAAATTTACACAATTATATGTACTTAATGGTATTATCAGTATGATTATAGTAACGCTGACAAATTGTGGCACAATGAAGGACGCAAGATTGCCTGATCTGGAAGAGAATCTGAGGCTTTTCGTAAGAAACACTCTTGAATTGATAAAGTGACAAAGTTCATAAGGTGGAATTAAGACATCTGATAAAAATTGACGATCACATCTCGACAAATTAAGAAGATCGCAGTAATAATAAGACAAATCGATGAAAGGAAAGTTTTAA
The DNA here is from genome assembly GCF_000183805.2 of Loa loa. Classification (NCBI taxonomy): domain Eukaryota; kingdom Metazoa; phylum Nematoda; class Chromadorea; order Rhabditida; family Onchocercidae; genus Loa; species Loa loa. Next base: position 25,684 of record NW_018108730.1, on the reverse strand, counting down.
GATAAAGAAAAAAAGAAGGAAAGCGAAATTATTTAGTAAAAAAAATCAATTGAAACCAGAGTCATAAATTAGATCCAACTGTACCATAGTGAGGGCGCTGTCAATCTCTCCTTACCTGCAACATAATTAATGAAATTAATTTTCTATATGTGACACAATCATGATATTGAATATCACCTGAGCAAAGGGGATAGTAGAACAAGGGACCATAAGACCTGGGACAAAGAAGGAAAAAATGGTGTAAAAGATAGGAAGATGGCGTCACTGTTACACATTTTTTTCGTTCTCTTCCTTCATTATAACAAGCAGATACATTACTGCATTTGGTCACTTCATCTACTTTTTTACAGTCTCGTCTTTCATAAAATTAGATTTCTCTGTTAACTGGCCATCATTCCTTCAACTATATTCGATTTTATTAGTCTTGCGTTAAAATTTCTCAGAACCATCCACTCAATTTGCTTTATGTTGCAAATACGCCAATTTCTGCAACCTTATTCAATAACTCCGAAACTGTCACGTCAACCATCTCACTTACCTTCGCTGATGGAGGAACTGTAACAATGACGACATTCACTTGCCACATCTTTTTTTTATGACACTCCCTCCATCTTTGTTGTCACTCGCAGTGTTGTTATATCATTTATGCTTTGTTTCTTTGATTTCCCACTTGTCCCATCGAGTTTTGAGAAAAGTAAACAAAATCAACTTAACTAATAAATAACAGATCGTAGCGGGTATTGCTATTAGTTGTAATATTAGTTGTAATAGTAAATTGGAATCGATAAATCCTTTATCTGTGTCCAATTTCTTTGTTACCGTTTCTATCAACAAATCATGGTCGATACAAGTTAAACAATGATTCTTGATGACATTCTTACGCAGTTTCGAAATAAACATTCGAAGGAAAAACTGCAAGAATTTGAAACCTCAAGAACGACACTGAGGGCTTGACAACGACACTTGACATTGATTGCATATAATACTGATCAGATGAAACATTGCTCCATTTGGTTTATGAAAGAAATGACAATCGTATTGTAACCCTACTTTTATATAGTATTTAGTATTGATACAGTATATTTTTATATAGTATTTATGTAGTATACCCCTACTTTTATACAATATCGTATTGTAACCATATATATATATATATATATATATATATATATATATATATATATATATATATATATATATATATATATATATATATATATATATATAATAATA
>NW_018108730.1:21357-24242 GCF_000183805.2 Loa loa | reverse complement strand
TTTGATAACAATAGTATGACAGTATTAACAGCATGACAACAACAAGCAGTATGACGCTTTTCCGTTTAATGTACGTTGAAGGATGCATCATGATTGATGTAAACTGTTGAAGATAGTTCTAAAGTTCGAAAAAAAAAGGAAAGGAATAAAGAATTCAGAAAAAGAACTATGACGGAAGTAGACGGATATATTCAGGTTGAAAATCGATCGGATTTGTTTCCACATTGCTCCTGATCTTTTCATGAATCGGTATTATCATAATTCCTGTTATTCTTTTCTTTAGACAAGCTATAGGATGACTCGTACACCTATGTGATGAAATGTTGCTAAATGAATGATAATGGTAGTAAATTTTGATCTCAGTGCTGCATTCATATTATAATTTTTCGGTTTCCCGATCAGTATTTATATCAAAATAATCGCAAACATAAGATTGTTTAGCTCAGAGGCCAAATAATTTCATTGTGCAATTATTTCGGTTTTTTGATACTATCTATTCTGCTGCATAGTTAAAAACAATAGTCCCAAGTAATGCTAAGCTAATCAGAATTACGCTACCAACATGGCAACAGAATTTCGCCTGAGTACTTCAAAAGCATAAATTAACTAGTCTTTTTGAATGTAAGAACATTGGTTTTTGACTAACAAGGTTTTCGACTATCGAGATCAGAGAAAGCAATTAATTGCTATCTGTTTCAAGATTGATATAATTTTCGAGGAAAGATTAGGTAATTTATTTTTTGTTGTTTTAACTCCGCTACATTGATAGTAACCTTCATCGGTTTTATACAATGTATTACAATATCGCACTGAAACAATAATATAAAAATGAACAATATACATTAAAAGAAAAAACAAACATAAATAGCTTATTTTTAACATTTTTCATAGCAAGGTTAACGCTTACTTATGTCAATTACCTATCAATGGTAATGGTTTTTTTTTGAAAGTACGAATTGATTTATAAAGTTCTAAAAAGTTTTTCTTTAAACTTCTAAAAAGCTAAAAATCAATGATAGTCACTTCTAAAAAGTGGTGAAATAAAGTGTAAGCAAACAATAGTCAATGACAGTCATAAATAGTAGATGATTATTAGGCAGACAATCTATATAAGAATGTGAATGGCTCATTTGATCAAAATCTTAATTCCAATCTTTATGTCCGAAAGAACGGAAGGAAATCGTAATACGTCCAAACAGCTAATGAATTTGTTGTAAAAAAACGTTTCTGTGTTAAAAGGCTCATCACATTATACAAAAAATATATACAACTTTTTTTTACTATATCTAAAGTGATGAGCCTGTTATCTAAGCTCAATCGTGTGAAAATGCTTTTCCTTTGATATTGAAATTGCACACATACGCTAACTAATTTAAAACCGTGAGAAAGCTGCATATCCAAAAATAATTCCCATACAATTTCCTCTTGGACAAGAGGAAATAAAAAAAAGCAATCCGGTATGTTATCGTAAGCTTAACCCACTTATGGGCAATATAAAAGCTCCGAAAATGAATTCCGAAATTCTTAAAATAAACTTTCTTGGTCGGAACCCAAAGAGCGCTTCTTTTGTCTCGCTCAACTCGTCGATTCATTATTTCCGTTTAAATTTATGGTATCTCCTATTCCATCTTCTATTTCCATTACCAAATACTATTGTGTTATAATAGTTGCTGTACTTCCACTATTCAATAAACCTTTCTCTTGCGATTTAACACATCAAAATGAATCTTTCCTGTCACTCTGTATCTGTACAGACAATGGAACAACAAAAAATATTGTACACCCTGAGAAGAAAAGAAGAGATAAATATTTTTAATATACAGTAAGCAGACAGTTTTCATTGGTGGCAAAATATTTTACAAATAGTGAAATTTTTTCAATTTTTTATTCTTATTGCCAAATAGTACCCAATGAGAGTCATCTGGAATATCGTCGTCTTCTATGACATCCTCATGACTCGACTGATTCAGTTGAACTACTTGAACTGTTACACTTTGGCCGGAAAAGCCATCAAAGGGAACAGTAAGTGGTGTTGTGAAAAAATTATTCTTTCCTTTTATCGAGTTGTTTAGATTTTGAAGGTTTAGCCTTGAGTTAGGATCAAGCAGAACTTTAATTAAAGGCTTATCATGTGAAGACGTCGAATATACATTGTGAGGACACAGAGTTATTTTTATTGAAGAATAACGAATATTAAAGAATAACGATCATTGAAGAATAACGAGTAGAAAATCGCTTGACCGTGAGTCAAAAGCTGTTGTAAGAATACTATGAAAGAACACTAGTCCAGGAAAACCTTTTTACAAAGGGTTTATGTCTATAAAGAAGTAGGAGTGGTTTACATAAAACATTAAAAGAGCGTATTCATTTAGATACAAAAGAAACTGTAAAGATCCAATTACATAATAAGTGTTGTAACAAGATCAAATGGGAAGGTTAGCATGTAAATTGGGCATCCTTTGTCATTAAAATAAGGATGTGAAATTTTGTTAGACAAAGATAACAAAAGAAACGTATGGGAGATAATTTTAAAGAATGTAAATTGGTGAATGAATGCAGTGATGAATCATTAGAAATATTCTAAGCATTTAATGTACAAATTCATTCGGGTTTTCCGACAAGTGGGTAGAAATAGATAGGAATGGCATTTTGTAAACCAGGATAATGAACGATAGTGTTATCCCAAGTAATGCTAAGATAATCAAAATTATGTTATCAATATGGCGAAAAGTTTCGTTTAAATATTACAAAAATTTAAAGTTTAAGCATGAATTACTAGTTTATTTGAATGTAATAGGTTTTCGACTGTCAAGATCAGAGAAAGCAATCAATTGCTGTTTCAAGAATGATAAAAATTTACGAGAAAAAGCTAGGTAGTTTATTTT
>NW_018108730.1:16585-21071 GCF_000183805.2 Loa loa | reverse complement strand
GGGAAGGTTAGCATGTAAATTGGGCATCCTTTGTCATTAAAATAAGGATGTGAAATTTTGTTAGACAAAGATAACAAAAGAAACGTATGGGAGATAATTTTAAAGAATGTAAATTGGTGAATGAATGCAGTGATGAATCATTAGAAATATTCTAAGCATTTAATGTACAAATTCATTCGGGTTTTCCGACAAGTGGGTAGAAATAGATAGGAATGGCATTTTGTAAACCAGGATAATGAACGATAGTGTTATCCCAAGTAATGCTAAGATAATCAAAATTATGTTATCAATATGGCGAAAAGTTTCGTTTAAATATTACAAAAATTTAAAGTTTAAGCATGAATTACTAGTTTATTTGAATGTAATAGGTTTTCGACTGTCAAGATCAGAGAAAGCAATCAATTGCTGTTTCAAGAATGATAAAATTTACGAGAAAAGCTAGGTAGTTTATTTTTTGTTGTTTTAACTCCGCTACGTTGATAGTAACCTTCATCGGTCTTATGCAATATAGTACAATTATTGGGATTGCTTTTCTGTTGAACTCGTTTCTCGGCGATACAAATTTATTCGGGAGGTAATATTGTTCTTGTACAATATTACTAGTTAACAACAAGAAAAGGTAAAAAATATGTATGTATATAACACGATGAATTGGTAAGCAATAATGAGTTATACAAAAAGCAAGTAATATGATCAACTAACAAACTCCTTGTCGTTGCCTTGGACAATAATTTGACTGTCGGTTAGTTGACAGGTCGTTGAATTAGGGATGTTAAAGGAAAGGAAATAGAGAATAAAAAGAATATTGTAATTTATTATCCGGTGGTGGCAGATATGCGAAGATGTCGTTGTTTGTGGTTCAGTCATGGAGGATATGCGAAGAGGATGTATTGTTTGCTCGATTGTAAAAGCTAACCTTTTATGGACTTCCCCTTATATTACATATACCTATATGCGGATTAGGAATATATATGGAAATATGGAAATATATATGGATATGGAAATATCATATATATGGTACATATATATGGACATGTATATGGAAACATATATGGATTATATGGATTTGTATATGTAAATTGGGTTTATCATGGAGGTATGATTGCCCTTTTTCTCGACACCAGACAAAGCACTTTTAGGCGATTTGAAGATTAGAGAACTGACTCATCACATTAGGTACAGAAAAAATAAATATTTTTTTTCCATTTTATATTTTTTATATTTTTATAAATATTTATATTTTCGTTTTATATTTTCTTTGCGTAATGTGATGAATCGTGTATCTAGGAAACACTCTGTACAAAAAATATGTCCTGTTTTAACATATTATTAACACATTGACATAACAACACAATAACAAAACAAAAAATTTATCGCTTTATCAATTCAAGAGTGTTTCTTACGAAAAGCATCGGATTCCTCTCCAAAGCAGGCAATCTTCCATCCTCAATTGTGCCATAATTTGTCAATGTTGCTGTAATCATATTGATAATGTCACCGCATGCCATCAAGCAAAAATAATTATGTAAATTAATTTCTTGTCTAATTGAAAGAAGTTAATGAGTGAATCTAAAAAAGTTTTAATATGAATGAAGGAAATCAAATTCGAAGTTTTTGAAGTGAGCAATCACTCAGCATTAAATAGTGCCAGTACGCAATTCACTATGGTCCAAACATACATTCTAATTGCATTGTCCCTATTAATTGGTCATTGTCCCATAACTTGTCAGCTTCACCATGCATAACAATCGCCATAACTGAAATTGTAGCAGAACATATCAGTACAACACTGCGGAACAAATAATAATCTTTGAATTTGTTACTGTCGCTTTAATTACCCCATTAGGATAGGATGGAATTCTGGTTTATACGTTTTATGAACTCCATTTCGTCAAACCATTTGTTTGAGTATTAATTACTCTACTCTCGTTACCTTCGTGGTAAAGAATAAACGTCTGTGACATTCGTACCGATACCAATTATAATTCAAATTACGGGAAAGGTAATGAATGACACGACAGGGGGTGATGGTAAAACTAAAATATAGCATCAACTTGATTTCATTTGGAGGCAAAATAGAATGATAAAAAAAGGACGAATACCTCTTCCGGCATTTCCACCACCCGGCGCTGCACCACAATAAATGACGAAAAGAAGAAATGCGACTAGCTTTGCCATATCTGAAGTCGCTGTTTAAATATTGAGCCAATATTTCCCTAAAGTATTTGTTGCACGGCATCAATTTACTCCGATCTTAACTATGATATTGATCCGGACTCAATCCGGTACGACTTGGTTTGCTAATTCTTTGTATTCATTGTTGGAGCAGTGGCATTTATGAATGAATTTGTTCAAATTTCATACTGATCTTCATGGATTTAGTTTATGATCTCTCGCACTATCATGCCTTTTGTAAAGAATCTGGCTTATAAGTTGAAAAGGAAGGAAAAGGGAGCGAGAGATATGAGCTATCCTTCACAAAAGGGACTATAGAAACCTTGAAAAATACAAATAGATATAAATTAATGGTATGTTAACTAATATTGTTTTCCTGAAATCGGGTGGTCTTTTGTAAGCTGAAGGAGGTTTAATTCAGAGGCCTTAACCCAAGAAAAAGGTTTTTGTCCAATTGATTGGAGAAGGTTGCTGCCTGATTAATAATTAACTAGTTAGGAAGCAATTACTTGCCTCCTAATTAATCGATTAGGAAACGATTATATTCAAAACTTAGCAATGTAACTGATTTTGGTAAGCATTCAGTTTATTAAACACTTATCAACTTCAACCTCATGAATGTTATAATGAAACAAATTTATTATTGAATACTGTAGTTCTCCATGACGGATAACCAGTAAAGCTTTATCAAGAAACATTATGATTTGCTACACAAAACTTTGACGAACACCTACCGTATCTAAGAATATTTTCTTCAGAAATAGTGGAATTATTAATGGTTAAAAATATAAAAATCGCGCTTTTTATACTTCGACAACAGAACCAGTTAATATAGTTGTGGACGTATTTTTTTTGTTCTGTGACCTGATTATTTTCCGTATTTTCTTTCGGATAACAGAAGAATGGATTGAAGTGAATAAATAGAAAAAATAATTGAAGAGAAGTGATGTATATGATAGCGGTAAAACTAAGTTTCAACCACTCAGTTATTTTATTTTGTCGAGATAATTGTTTATCAGCAATTTTATTTTTTAGTAAATTGTTGAAAAACAACTATTTTCCCTAATTATTTAATGACTACAAAAACAAACTGTATCAAATTACAACTTTACGTAATTAATTATTTGGTTTTAGAATGACTTTCTACGATAATTGTCTATTTTGACAACACTAATGAATTTGTCAATAGACTGAAACAACTCTCATTGCATTGAAATTTGGATAATTCAGTCCAAAAGGAAGCCAACACACTTATTTTTAAATTTAAACTCAAAGTCAACACATTTATTCAGTTTTAAATTTAAAAGACATTTAAGATATTGCGAGATATTTCTAAAATACAAAAATACTTTTTGGAAAAATGGCAAAATAATCGCAGTATATCTGTATATTAAAAATAGCGTATAATAAAAAAATAGGTTCATAATAAAGCAATTTATAGTATAAAGATTGTTTCAATTAGAATATTTTAGATGTAAATGATTCGTTACACAAAAAATGAAATAAATATTTCCAGCGCCTTCAGTGGTAAATTACGCAGCTTCCATTATATTGCTGCAACGAATATCTGTCTGATAATTAAACTTATGTGCAATTAATTGTCATCTGATCTGACAATCAAGCTTATTTGCAATGATTGAAGTATTGTGATAAACATGCTGCTTGTATTGATAACTATGCTTGTATTCAATGATTAAAATGCAATACATTTCCATTCAACCAATTCAGCTGCAAATATTCGATATTGTAAACATTCCAGATATATAAAGGGTTAAAATCACCAGTCGGTGCTCATTCAGAAGGATCCTACCCTGCACCCACACGAGATCATAAGCTCTGATTTATCGCAACTCAAAAAATTCATCAAATTTCGTTTCAAGTGACAGGAAGGAACTCAACCCAATGATCTACTATACTAACTATATTCGTTGATAATTATCGGATAAAATCCAAGATCGTCATATTTGCTTTTACACCATTTTCTCCTCCTTTGTTGTAACAAATTGTGGCGTTATTGATTGAATGAATGATCCTGAGAAATTTCAGCGGCAGGACAATCAAATCGAATACAGTTAAGGGATAATGGCCAGTCAATAAAGAAACCTGATTTTATAAGTAAAATTGTGACAAAAACGTGGGTGAAATGACCGAATGCAGTAATATACCTTCTTGTTTGCTATAATTGCCGTAATGAAAGAAGAAAACGAAAAAATGAAACTGAAATTCTACATGAACAGACAAAAGAGATACAATTTGGAAGAGAAATTTCCCTGTCGAGAAACTTTGCGCAGATGATTTCGGAAACACACGA
>NW_018108730.1:14773-15986 GCF_000183805.2 Loa loa | reverse complement strand
CTTATACAATATAGTACAATTATTGGGACTGCTTTTCTGTTCAACTCGTTTCTCGGCGATACAAATTTATTCGGGAGGTAATATTGTTCTTGTACAATATTACTAGTTAACAACAAGAAAAGGTAAAAATATGTATGTGTATAACACGATGAATTGGTAAGCAATGATAAACGAGTTATACAAAAAGCAAGTAATATGATCAACTAACAAACTCCTTGTCGTTGCCTTGGACAATAATTTAACTGTCGATTAATTGACAGGTCGTTGAATTAGGGATGTTAAAGGAAAGGAAATAGAGAATAAAAGGAATGTTGTAATTTATTAGGATGTATTGTTTGCTCGATTATAAAAACTAACCTTTTATGGATTTTCCCTTATATGTAAATGTACATATACATGGATTAGGAAGAAAAAAAAAAGCTCATTCAGAAGGATCCTAACCTGCACTCACCCGCGATCTTAAGCTCCGATTTATCGCAACTCAAAAAATTCATCAAATTTCGTAGTGACGGGAAGGAACTCAGCCCAATGATCTACTATACTAACTATATTCGTTGATAATTATCGGATAAAATCCAAGATCGTCATATTTGCTTTTACACCATTTTCTCCTCCTTTGTTGTAACAAATTGTGGCGTTATTGATTGAATGAATGATCCTGAGAAATTTCAGCGGCAGGACAATCAAATCGAATACAGTTAAGGGATAATGGCCAGTCAATAAAGAAACCTGATTTTATAAGTAAAATTGTGACAAAAACGTGGGTGAAATGACCGAATGCAGTAATATGCCTTCTTGTTTGCTATAATTGCCGTAATGAAAGAAGAAAACGAAAAAAATGAAACTGAAATTCTACATGAACAGACAAAAGAGATACAATTTGGAAGAGAATTTCCCTGTCGAGAAACTTTGCGCAGATGATTTCGGAAACACACGATATCAAATTACGATTCCGCTTAATTAGTTATTTTGTTTTAGAAAGATTTCTGTCTACTTTCTGCGAAATTTGGATAATTCGGTCTAAAAGGAAGTCAGCACATTTATTTTAAACTTAAATTTAAATGACAGAGAAATGATAAATTTGGTTTTGGATTGCAAAATTAAATATTTCGAAAAAATAGTTGCTTTTCTATCATTCGTCAAGAAAAAAAATTGATAACCAATTATTTCGGCAAAATAAAATAACCGGATGGTTGGAAGTTAGTTTTATCGT
>NW_018108730.1:11255-14014 GCF_000183805.2 Loa loa | reverse complement strand
TTAAGGGATAATGGCCAGTCAATAAAGAAACCTGATTTTATAAGTAAAATTGTGAACAAAAACGTGGGTGAAATGACCGAATGCAGTAATATGCCTTCTTGTTTGCTATAATTGCCGTAATGAAAGAAGAAAACGAAAAAATGAAACTGAAATTCTACATGAACAGACAAAAGAGATACAATTTGGAAGAGAATTTCCCTGTCGAGAAACTTTGCGCAGATGATTTCGGAAACACACGATATCAAATTACGATTCCGCTTAATTAGTTATTTTGTTTTAGAAAGATTTCTGTCTACTTTCTGCGAAATTTGGATAATTCGGTCTAAAAGGAAGTCAGCACATTTACTTAAATTTAAATGACAGAGAAATGATAAATTTGGTTTTGGATTGCAAAATTAAATATTTCGAAAAAATAGTTGCTTTTCTATCATTCGTCAAGAAAAAAATTGATAACCAATTATCTCGGCAAAATAAAATAACCGGATGGTTGGAAGTTAGTTTTATCGTAAAAAGCGAATAAGAAAGGATAAGAAGCGCAATTTCATTTTTTTTAACCACGAATTGTTCCGATATTCCTTTTTCATTGTTGAAGAAACTATTTTTAGACACTGTATATATCCACTCAGGTTTTGTGTAATAGATCTCAATCTTTCTTTAGCTTTACAAATTATTCTCCTTGAAAAATTACCGTATTCAAGAATAAATTTACAGTGTTACAATAGTTGTGAGGTTGGGGTCAATAAATCAGTAACGAGTAGAGTGCTGACTAAAATAAACAAAAAGATGGCTATCCTAGTGGCGCAACGATATTGCCCGCAACGATATTTTTATGTTAAACGACTATTGGATGTGTGATGTAAGAATATTTTGATCTAAGATTCAATGGCATGAACAGAATTAATTGTTAATTATCCGATTTGTAATCAGTAGCAGTTCTGGATTTCGACTAAATTAGCGGTTTGAACGGTTTGAAGAAGATCAACATCGATCAATAGATCATAGGAGTCGCATGTCCTAAGACTGAAAAGGTTTTTAAGATAATTGTCTCCTAATCGGTTAAATAGATGAAACATTCCGTAATCCATTTAGCGGAAACTTTTTTTAGCTTAAAATCCCCGAATTAAATTTTATTCAGCATTCATTCAACTTCAGGAAATAAATGCAGGTGGATACTTTATTTCACATTCGTATGTAAAAAACCTTAAAGTAAATCCTTCAAATTCTCATGATTTTACCATCTAAGAATTTTAAAGAATTTATCAAGCACGACATGAAATTAGAAAATAGATGCATAAATTATAACATTCGAACATTGAACACAAGAATACATCCTCCATAGAAATGGCAACGTAATTCATTTCGGAATATTTGGAGTCACTGTTAGTTGACACAAATTAGCAGATCAATGAAATAGTATGTATTTCGCAAAATCTACATTTTAGAACAAGGAAAGACCGCATTTTAGATTTCAATACAACCAATATCAAATATGAGGAAGTTGACAGTATGCATTGTTTTTATCATCTTTTGTCGCCAACAAGCAAACAATGCACAAAGTCCGCCTCAAGCAGGTATGCTGTGCAAGAAATTCTTAAAAAGTAGGAAACAAAATTTCATCCTATGGCAATGGGGTAATAAATTAAAGCAATAAATGAAATCTAATACCCATCCAAAAAAATTTTCAAAAATCATTACCTGTTCCATAATGTTATTAAGATGAACCTGGGAACCAATTTCAGTAGCCGAGGTTATCACAGACTATGCAGCTGACAAATTATAGGATGATGGCCAATTAAATAGAGACAGTGAAATTAGAAGAATGTATGTTTAGATCATAGAAAATCACATACTGGCACTATTTAATATTGTGTAATTGCTCATTTCACAAGCATCTTAATTGATAATCTTTTCATTCAAAGTAAGCTTTTTAGCTTCATTCATTGACATCTTTCAATAAAAAGCAAATATAGACAGTTAATTCTGCTTGATGATATAATTATCACCATAATTGCAGCAACATTAACAAATTGTGGCACCACAGAAAATGATATACTATCTGTTTTGGAGAGGAATCTGATGCTTTTCACGAGAAACGTTTTTTTTTTTTAACTTGATAAAGTGATGAACTTTACGAAGTGAAATTAGGACATGCGAAATGTGTAAACAATAAGGATTAATGATCATATCTCTAATAGGGCAAGTTGAAAGGAAGAATATTAAAGATAAAGGTAAGAAAAATCAATCAAATTGACATCAGAACCATAAATTTCATTGAATAATATCTATAAAATTGATTTAATTCTATCACAGCGCGGGTGCTGTTAGGTCATTATTACCTACAACATAATTGACGAATTTCCTATATGTGATACAATCATAATGTCGAGAATCATCTGGGCAGCATAACAAAGCTATCATTTACCTTGTGTAAAGAATCTGGCTTAAAGTGAATACAAAGAGAGTAAGGGATATGAGCTATTCTCCATGGAACCATAGAAGTTTTGAAAATTACAAATGAATACAAATTAGTCATTGATTTACATGTGAAATCTAGTGATCTTTTGTAATGCTGAATGAATTTTAATTCAGAGGCCTTTAAGAAAAAAGTTTTTGTTTAATTGATTAGAGGAAATTGTTGAATGATTAGTAATGAATTGGTCAGGAAGCAATTACTTTCTTGCTAATTAACCGATTAGAGGCCATTACATTCAATACTTAGCACACGCCGCCTGTACAATATATGTCGTGAAAACGAAACC
>NW_018108730.1:2709-11136 GCF_000183805.2 Loa loa | reverse complement strand
AGCAACATTAACAAATTGTGGCACCACAGAAATGATATACTATCTGTTTTGGAGAGGAATCTGATGCTTTTACACGTAGTAAACGTTTTTTTTTTTTTAACTTTGATAAAGTGATGAACTTTACGAAGTGAAATTAGGACATGCGAAATGTGTAAAACAATAAGGATTAATGATCATATCTCTAATAGGGCAAAGTTGAAAGGAAGAATATTAAAGATAAAGGTAAGAAAAATCAATCAAATTGACATCAGAACCATAAATTTCATTGAATAATATCTATAAAATTGATTTAATTCTATCACAGCGCGGGTGCTGTTAGGTCATTATTACCTACAACATAATTGACGAATTTCCTATATGTGATACAATCATAATGTCGAGAATCATCTGGGCAGCATAACAAAGCTGAGGAAGCCAAAGTTTAGTTGACATTTCAGTATGTCACAGCTATTTCAGAGCTTAGAAAGCTTTCTATTTATATCATGAAATTATTAACAAAGAAATGTTGCAGCATCGGATATTATTGTAATCAATCATCAACAGCTTAGTATGAACCACATAGTTTCATTGCAGACTTTTTCAGCATTATCAATCAATGTCAAGCTTTCAGTGCACAAAATAGACTTTTCACAAAAATTATCGTTCTCGAGGTTTCAAACTTTTGAGGTTTTTCCTTCGAATGTTTATTTTGAAACTGCGTAAGAATGTCATCAAGAATCATTGTTTAACTTGTATCGACCATGATTTGTTGATAGAAACGGTAACAAAGAAATTGGACACAGATAAAGGATTTATCGATTCCAATTTACTATTACAACTAATAGCAATACCCGCTACGATCTGTTATTTATTAGTTAAGTTGATTTTGTTTATCTTTTCTCAAAACTCGATGGGACAAGTGGGAAATCAAAGAAACAAAGCATAAATGATATAACAACACTGCGAGTGACAACAAAGATGGAGGGAGTGTCATAAAAAAAAGATGTGGCAAGTGAATGTCGTCATTGTTACAGTTCCTCCATCAGCGATGGTAAGTGAGATGGTTGACGTGACAGTTTCGGAGTTATTGAATAAGGTTGCAGAAATTGGCGTATTTGCAACATAAAGCAAATTGAGTGGATGGTTCTGAGAAATTTTAACGCAAGACTAATAAAATCGAATATAGTTGAAGGAATGATGGCCAGTTAACAGAGAAATCTAATTTTATGAAAGACGAGACTGTAAAAAAGAAAGTAGGTGAAGTGACCAAATGTAGTAATGTATCTGCCTGTTATAACGAAGAAAGAGAGCGAAGAAAAAGAAGTTGAAATTCTAAATGAACAGATAAAGAGTAGAGCATTCGAACTCCTTGTCGAAAAACAATGCGCAGATGACCTCGAAAACACACTACATCAAATTGCAAGTCTGCTTAATCAGTTCTTTGGTTTTAGAAAGACTTTTGCCTCCTTCTGCGATAGTTTTCTTTTGACAACATTAACGAATTTGTAAGTAGCACTGAAACAATTTTTACCGCATTGAAATTTGGATAATTCAGTTTAAAAGAAAGTTAACATGCTTCTTTTTAAATTTAAACTGCACATGTTATGTTCCCAAGTAAAATTAGTCGCAAACGATCTCACAATCGGACCCTAACTTCTCACTAATGCAGGGATTATAACAATGACTCCATCCTCCCACCTTTTACACCATTTTTTTCCTCTTTGTTGCAGCTTTTTTGACGCAAATTGTTCTACCATTTATCCTTTATTTCTTTAATTTTCTCGTTCGTTCCATCGCTTCTGAGAGAAAAGGAGCAAAACGAACATGGCTTATAGCAGAAATAACCGGAATGGGTTTTGTTGTTAATTGTGAATAGTTTTTCCCCAGAAATTTCAGGGAATGGTTTTTATTTTCCTCAAGTTAACGATTTATTAAATGCTTTATCCTTCCAATCACTTTGCTACCGTTTCCATCAATCAGTCATCAGTCATCGCTGGACATCGATTTTTGATGGCATTCTTACGTCAGTTTGTGGATTTTCCAGACGAACACTCGAAGAAAAAACTTTGAAAGTTTAAACTGTAGTCAAATATGATCATCAATCTTTATTGTTTGTATATTTATAAATAACCGATTTCACTTTGCGGACCTTATCACTTTATGATGTCAAGAGCGTTTCTCACGAAAAGCATCGGATTCCACTCCAAAACAAAGAGCCTTCCATCTTCCATCATATCACAGTTCGTCACCGTTGCTGCAGTCATATTGATAATTATATCATCAAGCGACAATAATTATGTAAATTTATTCCTTATTTAATTGATCTAAAAAACTTACTTTGAGTGGAAGGATTATCAAATTGGATGTTTTTGGAACGAGCAATCACTCAACATTAAATAGTGGCAATATGTAATTCTCTATGATTTAAACATACTTTCTTCTAATTGTATTGCCCCTATTGATTGGCCATCGTCCCATAACTTGTCAGCTGCATCATCTGTAATAATCGCTGCAACTCAAATGATACCAGGACATATCAGTACGACATCGCGGAACAAATAATCTTTGAGTTTGTTACTGTCGCTTTAGTCATCCGATTAGGATAGGATGAAATCCTGTTTCCTATATTTCATAAATTTCGTTCCATTGAACCACTTGAATATCAATGTAACTCTCACTGCCTTTGCAATAGGAATAAGTGGATGTGACATTCGTACAGATACTAATTACAATTCAAATTACCGGAAAGATAATGAATGACATGACGGGGAATGTTGGTAAGAGCAAAATATACCAAAATATACTTTGTTTCATTTGGAAGCAAAGTAAAGTGATTTAAAAAAGCAAGATGAATACCTCCTTTAGTGACTTGTCCGGCTCTTACGACATGGTTCATATTCATACCGCAATAAATGCAAAAAGCAATATATGCTGTCACCTTTGCCATTTTGAGTTTGTTGCAAAATGTTGAACTGATATTTTCTAAATTACTGGTTTTCATTAATTTACTTCATTCTCAGCAATGGCATTGATTTCATTAATTTACTTCATTTTCAGCAATGGTATTGAATCAATACTCTCGTATTGATTGTGGCAGTGATTTACTCAACTTGAAGTTTTTTGTGTTCAGTGGCACTTATGAATGAGTTTTCAAATTTCGTGCTAACCTTCAAGGATTTAATTTACGTGAAGGAGAATGAAAAGAGGGTGAGGGATACGATCCATTTTCCACGGGACCATAGAAGCCTTGGAAAATACACGAGAATATTTATATTAAAATGATCGAGTGAGTGAT
Source organism: Loa loa (assembly GCF_000183805.2). Classification (NCBI taxonomy): domain Eukaryota; kingdom Metazoa; phylum Nematoda; class Chromadorea; order Rhabditida; family Onchocercidae; genus Loa; species Loa loa. The sequence continues at coordinate 7,862 of NW_018108730.1, read as the reverse complement.
CTTAACTGATTGGGAGGCAATTACTTCTCCCTGATTAACTGATTAGGAGGCAGTTCCGTCCAAAACATGCATATGCAACTTCTTTAACATGTTTGTTGACGTTTGTGGCATTCCCCAAACCCATTTAGTCAACATTCATATTTGTAGCTGATTGCAAATTGAATAGTTGGCAATTTATGCGATTCATTTTATTGAATCCTAGATAAGAAATGGTTTTCACATTACATTAGATAGTTCTTTAACATGAATTTAAAGATAATGTCATCGTAGCCGACTTTCTATTTATTTTGGCTGGCATTCTGCTTATTACTAATTTACCGATCTCAACCCCATAATTACTATAATAATGCAAATTTATTCTAGAAAACTGTAATTCTTCGAGTAGAATACTTTGCAAAGCTGTGTCAAGAAAAGTTAAGATTGCCACACAGGACTTTGGCGGATATACATCGTATCTAAAAGCAGTCTTTTTAAAAATAAAAAAAGGGAACTATTAACGGTTAAAATCACAAAGATTGTGTTTTTTATAGTTCGATATCGGAGCCAGTGAGTGTAGTTGTAGACACACTTTTTTTCTTCTATGACCTGATTATTTTCCGTATTTTTCTTCGGATGACAGAAGAATGGGTTGATGTGAATGAATAGAAAGGAAATGATGTAAGTGATAACAATAAGAGTATAATAGAGTTGAAGTCTATGTGTAGTTGACATTTCAATATGTCACGGTTGTTTCAGAGATTACAAAGCCTTCTATTTATATTATCCAATTATCAGCAAAGAAATATAGCAGCATCCGATATTATTCTGATATATCGCAGATTTTTTCAACATATCAATCAACGCCACATTCATGGTGTTATGTTCACAACACATAATTCAAATTCTCGAAATTTTTTTAGGTGTTTGTTTGGGAAATATGCAAAAATACCACTAAGAATTGATTTCCAACATGTATCGAAGATTTACTTATAATGCCAGTAATAATAAATTTCAGATAAAGAAAAATAGAAGGAAAGCGAAATTATTTAGTAAAATCAACTAATTGACACCAGAGTCATAAATTAGATTCAACCGTATCATAGTGCGAACGCTGTCAATCTCTCCTTACCTGCAATATAATTAATGAAATTAATTTTCTATATGTGACACAATCATGATGTTGAATATCACCTGGACAACAGAGCTGGCGGAGTCAAAGTTTAATTGACATTTCAGTATTTCATGGCTCGTGTTTCAAAGATTAGCGTTCTATTTATATCATATTATGAGGTTGAGGTTAATAAACTGGAAGAAGTAAAGTGCTGGCAAAATTGAGCAGAAAGTCAAAGAGTCAAAAGCCTACTCTGCAAGCTCGACGACATTGTCTTTCTATTTACGTTAATTAGCAATAGGATGTGATGTGGGAACTATATTTTGATCTAGAACTCAAGATCAACTAATGACTAATGTTAGTGACATTCCCCGAACCGCTGAAATCCGTTGGCCAATTACCAGGTTTTAGAAATTGCACGTGCTTAAGAGTTCATTTATTTCTCGTAATTGGTTAAATAAGCGAAACCGTTCGCAGTCCATTTGACGAAAACGTTTTTTAGCTTAAGGCTTTCGAATTAAATTTCACTCAGTATTTTGTTAGATCATTCGACTTCAAGAAATAAATATGATTGTTAAATGCAGGAAATTATTTGTATTATTCATTAATTTGCGTCTAAAACAAATATGGCAACCTCCAGAAGTGTCAAGAATTAATTTTAATAATGGAAATGAATATATCTGCTGAATCTATTAAATTTATTTATTCAGTCTTTTGTCGATAGTTTCAATATGGAGGAAACTTAACTTCTCAGAAGCTCTAATTGGATGGGAAATGTAATATCAAACAAAACAATCCACCTTTTCTTTTATATTCACTCGAGAAAAATTCACTCTAATTCATTAATTTTGCAGTTTGGCAACGATTCCAGACGAATTCTTGAAATAATTTCATTTATAGATGGAAGAATTAGGCTGTCGTGAAATAGTAAAGACTGCCAGATAATTTATTTGTTGAGCTCACTGGTTGGATAATCAAGCTCCAATCAAATCTATCAAATGAAGCGCTTAGAGCGAAAGTGTTTGTCTGGAGGTCGATTTGTCTTGTGAATACGCAACAGTAAGGAATATTAACCTTTATCGTGATGAGAGATTGATAAAAATCCGCCAATGTCCGTAGAAGCGAAGAATAAAACAGAAGAAGAAGCCGATAACCTTCGAAGAGGGGAGCAGCTCCAAGCTTTTCCGCCCGGATTTTGGACCCAGATTATATATGTTAAGAAATGGGAGTGGTTTACATGAAGAATTTAAGTATCGGAAACACACCGGATATGGTACAAGCATTACAACAAGATTAAACAAAATGATTGACATGGGAAATTAAGGGTTTAAACATAAAAACGCAAATTGATTAGATAAGATAACAACAAAAGAATGTGGGAAACAATTTTAAGGAATGTAAATATGTTAAGAGTGATTCATAGTATCATTGGCATTAATTTACAATGTGAATGAATTTATTTGAGGTTTCGTTTTCACGACATAGGCTTTCTTAAGAGTTACAAAAGCCCTTCATTAAATTGATTCGGATCTTCGATATATTTCTAATTTCCGAATTTGTTTCCATCCATATCAAAATTGCCGATAAACTACTGCAGGAAATTTAGGTCACCAAATGACTGAAACGCTATTTTCGTGTTTCAATTTAATTCAGTTCTTTATTTCCTTTTTCAACAAACGCATTGTCATGTAATATTTCATTTTTCTTTTTTATTGCTTTAATTTTACAAGATTCCATCACCTTTTCTGTTAAATATCGTGAAAATTTTATTTGAACATAGCTTTAATTTCGGTAATCCGACAACTTTTTAAACTAAATTATTCAAATTTCAATGCGATGAAAATTGTTTCAGTGTTACTGAAAAATTCGTTAATATTGTAAAAAAATAAGAAAAGGAACTGTCATAGAAACTAGACAGAAAATTTTCAAAAACAGAATAACTCATTAGCTTATTTGTAATTTGATATGGCGTATTTTCGAGGTCATCTGCATATTGTTTTTCGACAGGGAATTCTCCTTCAAATTCTCTTCCCTTTATTGTTCATTTAGACTTTCGGTTTTTTTCATTTCCTTCATTATTAACCAGCCATTATCCCTCAACAATGCTTAATTAGTATTAAAACTTCTCAAGACTCTCCACTCAATCCGCCCTTCATTACATTACACTCGTGTTTCCCACCGCACTTTCTTTTATGCCATTTTCTTCTGTTTTTCTGCAGTTCTTCGGGTTACTGTACCATTTATCCTTTTCATACTAAACTGTTGATGGTTGATCCGAATAATATATGATGCTGAAATTTTCCTTTGTTGATAATTTCATGAAATAGAAGGCTTTCTAATCTCTGAAACAGCCCTGACATACTGAAATATCAACTAAACATTGACTTCTCCAACTCTGTTATACTGCCCAGGTGATATTCGACATCACGACTGTGTCATACATAGGAAATCAATTTCGTCAATTATGTTGCAGTTAGGGCTTACCGCTTACGCAATCGAATTGAATCGAATCGAAATGAATGAAATTTACGACTATGTTTTTAATTATTTGAGTTCATTAAGTAATTTTTCACTCCTTATTTATTTCCTTCACCTTTAATTTTTCTTCCTTCAACTTGTCATATTAGCGCTCTGATCTCATTTTATCAAAACATGATCATTACTGTTTATTATTCATATTTACAACTACCTAATTTCACTTTGCGAACTTTATCACTTTATCAATTCAAGGTTTTTCACGGAAAGCATCGGATTCTCCTCCAAAACAGGCAGGCTTCCATCCTCAATTGTGCTATAATTTGCCAATGTTGCTGTAATCATACTGATAATATCACTAAGTACAAATAATTATGTCAATTCATTTCTTGTCTCACTGAAAGAAGTTAATAAGTGAATCAGAAAATTGCTTACTACGATAGAAAGAACTGTCAATTTGAATGTTTTTGAAATGAACAATCATTCAACATTAAACAGTACTAGTATGTAATTCTCCATGATGTAAACATACATTTTAATTGCATTATCTCTATTAATTGGTTATCATCCCACAGTTTGCCAGCTTCACCATGCACAACAATTGCCACAGCTGAAACTGATGCCAGGGCTTATCAGTACAACATTGCAGAACAAATAATAATCTTTGAGTTTGTTGCTGTCGCTTTAATTAATCATCTCATTAGGACGGGATGAAATTCTGGTTTCTACATTCTATAAATTCCATTCCGTCAAACCGTTTGAGTATCAAGAACTTTACTCTCGTTAGCTTTACAGAAAAGAATAAGCGTCTGTGACATTCTTACTTATACCAATTATAATTCAAATTACGGGGAAGGTAATGAATAACATGATAGGGGGTGATGGTAAAAGTAAAATATTACAGGAACTTCATTTCATCTGAAGGCAAAGTGGAATTATAAAAAGAGGTGAGATGAATACCTCCTCCGGGCACAGCTCCTGCTCCGGGCCCAGCTCCTCCTCCGGGAGCCCGCATCATTGCACCACAATAAATGACGAAAACAAAAAGTACGATTAGCTTTACCATACCTGAAGTCGCAGTTAAAATCGAACCGATATTTCCTGAAGTATTCGTTTCACGTCATTGATTTACTCTCAATTTCTTGCCTTTTTTACAACTTGTGGTTTGAAAGGGATTGAAAAGAGGATGAGAGATATGATTCATTTATCACCGGATCATAGAAACTTTAAGTCAAAAAAAACTTTTTTCGAAGAAGTTCCTGATTAGCTGGTTAGGAAGCGATTACAATCAAAACCTGGTACATAAAGCTTGTAGGATATATTAGTTGATGCTTGTGACTTTCTTTAAACTCATATAGTCAATTTTCAGAACTGTAGTTCGTTGAAAACTGGATAATTAGTAAGTTAATTCTGTCCATATCATTGAATCTTAAATCAAAATACCGCTCCCACATCATATCCTATAGCAATTTAAATAAACTTGAGGACGATGTCTCGAACTCTGACGGATATACGCAGTGGTTTTTGTCAGTTTGACCAGCATTCAGTCTACAACTAATTTATCGACCTATATCTGTAAATTTATTCT
>NW_018108730.1:0-1150 GCF_000183805.2 Loa loa | reverse complement strand
CACATTAGATATGAGAAATCACATTAGATATGAAAAAACGCACATTAGATATGAGAAAACGTTAGATATGAGAAAACGTTTTATATTTTGTGTAATGTGATGAATCGTGTATCTAGGAAACACTCTGTACAAAAAATATATCATGTTTTAACACGCTATTAACACATTGACATAAACAGCACATAACAAAACAAAAAATTTATCAGTTTATCAGTTTAAGAGTGTTTCTTACGAAAAACATCGGATTCTTCTCCAAAACAGGTAGTCTTCCATCCTCAATTGTGCCATAATTTGTCAGTGTTGCTGTAATCATACTGATAATGTCACCGCATACCATCAAGCAAAAATAATTATGTAAATTCCTTGTCTAATTGAAAGAAGTTAATGGGTGAATCTAAAAAAGTTTTAATATGAATGAAGGGAATCAAATTCGAAGTTTTTGAAATGAGCAATCACTCAGCATTAAATAGTGCCAGTATGCAATTCACTATGGTCTAAACATACATTTTAATTGCATTGTCTCTATTAATTGGTCATTGTCCCATAACTTGTCAGCTTCACCATGCATAACAATTGCCATAACTGAAATTGATGCCAGGACATATCAGCACAACATTACGAATAAGTATTAATCATCGAGTTTGTATCGCTTTAATTGGTCATCCTATCGTTTTAATTGGTCTCCCATTGGAACAGAGTGAAATTTTGTCTTCTGCATTTTATGAATTTTATGCCATCGAACCATTTGAGAATGAATGTAACTCTCGTTGCCTTTGCAGTAAGGGCAAGCGTCTGTGACATTTGTACTGATACCAATTAAAACTCAAATTACCGAAAAGGTAATGGGTGATATGATAGGGGGTGATGGTAAAAGCAAAATATTCCAGGGACTTCATTTCATTTGAAGGCAAAGTGGAATCATAAAAAAAAGGTGAGATAAATACCTCCGGGGTTAACTTGTCCGGGAGCCAGCATCATTGCACCACAACAAATAACGAGAACAAAATATACGACTAGCCTTGCCATATCTGAATTGCTATTAAAATGCTAAACCGATATTTCCTAAAGTATTCGTTGCACGTCATTAATTTACTCCGACTTCGACTGAGATATCGAGTTAATTTTTTGTATTCCTTGTTGGAATAGTGAC
>NW_018108729.1:12428-31948 GCF_000183805.2 Loa loa | reverse complement strand
CGACAATTAGCATGTTGAAACTATTAGAACTGTATTTGATACAGTTCAGTAAACTGTTTCTTTCCTTTCTCCCTACTACTATTGCTTATAGCTTTTCTGCTTCTATATCATTGTCATTTCTGATGTACGTCGAATTGGTACTTCTGCTCCGTTGAATCATCTTTAGAATTGAATTCAAATTAAACATTCCCCAGTGATTTCATTTTTCCCTTAACTCTTCCATTGATTTTAACGAATTCAGCTATTTGAAATGGAAATCGATAAAGGAATCGAAAACATTTTTTGCAAGAAAGCAAAAACATCGAAATTCTTTTTTTTTCTTTTTTTTTTGCAAACTAACTATGAACAGATCTATTCAGAAAATAATTCCTTTAAGAGAAAATTTGACTTAACAGTATTAATTGTATCAAACAAACGATGCCTATTATTTACATTTATTTGATTTGATATCAAAAGAATAATGCAAATATGTTTGAGAAAATTTCGTTGTAAAAATTTGAATGTTGAAAATTTGAATTTTAAAGCTAAATTTTTCTTTGAAAATTTAAAAAATTGAATTAACTGTTAAAAATTTGAACTTACCTAAAAGATTCCACGCACGAAGAATTCTTTCCTTTTTACAATTTCGAAACGCTTTTATAAATCATTAAGAAAAAAATTATTATATACATACTATTCACATTTATTTGATTTAATAACAAAGAATGTAAAATTTTTTTTTTTTTTGATTTCTTTTCAAATACTTTTACAAAAATTTTGTAAATATTACAAAATTTCATTTGGATTAAAAGCTAAAAAGGTGCATTAATGGATGTTATTTGCAACATTATTATACATATAAATAAATTACATATTACCGTACTATTATTTATCAGTATTACGATAGAAATGCAGCTAAAGTAGTATTAGTTATTATTGCACAAAGTTTATTTGATAACATATGTGATTAGATGGTTGGGTGGAATATTTATCCACTTAATTACAGTAATTAATTTTTGAATATTCGATCTTCAAATTGCAATACTTACAAATGTTGCGGAAGGTTACGTGATAAAGTAAGTGTCTTTTACACTAATTATCAGTATTATTACAATTTCTTTGTTAAACACAATGTCTAAAAATGGAAAAATTTATATTTTTCTTTTTTCAGGAAGCATTCTGGGTAATAGCATTTCAGGTTTCATTTCAGGTTTCATTTCAGGTATTTGATTCAGAGTTGCAAAAATTTTCTCTTTATTTCCACCTCAAATTTGGGTGATTAAAGTGTGAAATAAAACGAAACAATGTTAATATCGTAAAATTTTTAAAATTACAAAATTAACATGTAAAAACTAAACCAAAAAAAAACTTCAAGAAGTTCATTTTATTTTTTTTTATTTTTGCTGTGGCGAGAAAAGAAAAAAGGAAAAAGGAAAAAAAGACAAATTTAAATAAAAAAAAAGAAAAAAGACAAATTGAAAAAAAAAGAACGAACTGTAATTTATTGTTTGCTATTTAAGCAAAATTATAGAAATGAATAATAATTACATCCTTTTTCATATAATTCAATTTTTAATTTATTCAAATGTAAATAGAGAATGAATCCAAAGTTCATTGCAAAAAAAAAATAAAATAAAGACAAACATTGTAAACTTCATTATACATGTATTAATCTAGAATTTTTCCAATCATTTTTTTCACGCAATTTTATTTTAATTTAATTTTTGAATTCACATTCAAATAAATAATTTAAGTTATCATATTTACAAAAGTGGAAAAATTTGTATTTTCTTGGAAATATTTTGTCGCTGCATGACACCAGAATTGCAAAAATTTTTCTTTTTAATTTTTACCACAAAACTAAATAATTAAATCATTAGATGAAAAAAAGAAAACAATATTAATGTCATATAATAATTAAAAATTACAAAAGATAAATTAACATGCAAGAGACTAATTAGGCAAATAAATGAAAGAAAGAAAGAAAGAATGTCATCCTATTCTTTGTTATATCCCTCTAAAGGTTGATTTTAATGATTGCAATAATTAGCGTTTTGTTTTTATATCGATATAGCTTTTGCTATATCGGTACAGCGCTTTATTAGTACATGCTAATATAAGCACTCTTAGCACTATATACATTGGTCAACAATTGAGCACATATACAATTCCTATATGCACAATATGATTAGCATGTTATTGATATAGAAAAGAGGTTTAGATAATTTCTAAATCACTAAATTACGATTAAATTTGGTAATTACTAATTAATATATCACAATACATTCACGTATAAATCATTGTATTTTCCTTTATTGTGGAATTTCGAGTTTATTCATGAATGTCATACTGTAATTAATTTCTCCTACAAATAAATCATATTTGAAATATATAATTTCTTATACTAATTCTATCAAAATTACTCAAGAAGTTAGCAATGTTATCTAGTGATTTACCTGACGATGTAACTAAAGCAAAGGGATGAAGAGTTTCATAGCGTCCGTTTGCATTCTTCCGTTGTGTATCACATGTCGTCACTGTTGTTGCCTTCACATGAGGATTCGAGTATTGCATTTCCGATTTTATGTTCTTTTATTTGAAAGTAATTGTTATTTACTTCTTACTAGTTATAAGTCTAAGTTTCCATTTCAAAGTTGATTGAATGGAAAGAGTTTGTAACAATTACTCAATGATTGTTGTTGAATTAAATGTTTGCAATGAGTACTTGATTTTCTATTTAAGGTTTAGTGAAAAGAAAAAGTTGGTTAATTTTGAATGTGTTATTTGTATGGGTTGTAAAATATTTTGATGAGCTATGCTTAGTTTGGAGAAGTTTACTTCTTAAATTTTCGCCGGAGATTTGAAGTGGAGAATTTTCATAGTGTATGCACAATTATTTGGTTTTTTTCTTCTTTTTTTTATTGCTATGGTGCTTTTCAGTGTATCCTAATTATTCCAAAAATTCGTCACTTTGAAATAGTTCTAATATATAATCTGTGTTTTCTTCCTCTATAATTGTTGGGCTGAGTTGTAAATTTTGATTTATTGCATCTTGTTGTTTTCTTAAAAATTTGTTCAAACAATTTGATCATGCTGTTTTTAATTCATGCATTACAAATGCATATTTCGTTTTATTTTGTTGCATATTTATGCACTTATTCTATCAAGTTTTACGGTGTTTGAACGTGATCCTCTTTGCTATCATTTGACATATGTTTTGACAGAAAATAATATGGAAGAAGCAAGTACTTCATCAGTATTCAATTTGTCTGTATCCGCGATGTATCAATTATGTGGTCAACCGGTAGCTGTTGATTTGGTCAATAATAAAACTGTTTGTGGTAATATATTCACATTTGATCCAATCAGTCATTCTGTTGTAATCATTGTTTTCGCATGTAACACAGGTATGGTCATAAATATTGCTTAGCCGAATCTGATTAAATTAATGATCCGATTCCAGTTAAATTTGTGCCATTTCCGTTTTTCGGTCTTTGTATCTCTTTTTAAGTTTCCGAATCCTTTGCTGGTAGAGGGAGGTATGCAGCAGAGTGCCTATAAAGAATGCTGGGAAATTTTTTATGATCTATATTGGTAAAATGGATCATGTCGTAGTAGTGTTCATAGACAATGTATATGGAAAATAGAATTTTATGTACATAATATTATTCATTTCAGAGCCAAGAACAGTGAAAATTGTTCCCGGTATTTCGATAAAACATTTGAGAAAATTGGATGATGATCAGTTACCGGATGGATGCATTAAAAAAACATCGGAACTGGAATGTTGGCTTGGGAAGTTACTTAGAGCAGCACCGCAATCATCCAAACAACAAGTTTCAGAGAGGTGTTTTTTCCGTAAACTTCGAATTTCTAATGCAAGTATTTTCAATAATGACTTCTTTAAAATAGTTATATTTATCTCTTTAAAATGATTTTATTTAAACGTCACTCCGTGCTGCCACCTGTGTTATTCTTTTCCATCGTTTTTGAGAAATTGTTTTCTTTTTTTGCTGTACGTCAAAATTATTATATATGTGCGGAATGGGTTTCATAGTACGTTGGTGCCGAAAGAGCAACATATAATTTTCGAGAAGTTTCAGTGTAAACATCAAGTATTTGGTTCAATCCACGTAGTTTTTTGGCTTTAGAAGTTAACCTTAGCTATTTAAGTAACGCTAAATTCGATCACCTGATATATGCATTATTTTTTAGACGGAAAAGGTTGATTGAATGGTTAGAACAGAATCAGATCCGAGTAAAAAGCAATGATGACGGATCAGTCACTGTGTTTGATGCTGTGCGGATTGTCGCACCCTTTACGGCAGAGGATTGTTTTTGTGACAATGCTGTCATTTTATCGAGAATGAAAAGATTGATCTCGAAAGTTCCCGAAATGAGCACTTCATCAAGAATTTAATTTATCTGTACAATTGATTGAGACTTCATTTGCTATTGCTTTTGATTTTTTTCATTATTATCGTACATGTGCAGTTGTTAATAAACACAGAAGATATGGATTTTTCTTTGATCATTTGATGTTTTTATGGTGGAATTTACATCATCCTTAGAGGAATACTTCCAACTTTTGTTATCTTACCAGGAAACTTACTACTCCAGCTTTACAGATTTTTCAACTTTCTCAGCTGTTTCGGTAACCCTTTTGAGTTATAAGGTTTTGTTTCCTCAGAAGTTGTGGTTAAAGCTTTATTCATCAGGTTTTTGGTATAAGATGATAGATAGACCGATTTACTAGCGTTAGTGGAAAATGATGTTTGAGAGTTGACTGTCCTGTTTAGTAACTAGTTTAGGCATTTTCATTAAATGAATAGTTACCAAAATACCAAAACTATCGATGAACAAGCGTCTGCTATACTTGCTATATCATTTATAGATGTTTATTTGAATAATTGTAATTACATCAATGTTTTAAGGAAGGAGCAACGTGGTGGATAGTTAGAAAATGGAAATGTTTTACAATGATAATAAAGTAGCAGCTGAACAGGAAAGTAAGGGAAATACTGACATTCAAATGGTTATGGATCAGAAACTCTCAACGGAAGGTCGAAATTTCAAGGAAAGATTTCTAGATAGCAATCAGATGGAGATAGTTGACGAAGAGCATGAAAATGACAAATGTAATGATGATGAGGTCGTGGAAGATGCGCTAGAAAGGACAATAAACGAAGTTGCAGAGGTATCTAATTTAGTTATATTCACACTATGTCCATAGTTATGTCTTAATGTAACTGATGGTTCCTCGGAGAACTTTGTTGCATTACAGCGACACAAAATTAATTTTTATAGTTTTCATTGTTATCTTTAGTCGTGATTTGCAGACAAGTTTGCAAAGTGCTGCTGTTGAAGGAGAGGATCTGACGAATGAAGATTCGAAGTATGTTGACTTTAGATATGAAAATCACAAGACTTATATTCTGGAAGATCTTCCATGTTTTATGATTTTAGACTAAATTAAGACTATTAACGAGTCTGGATTAATTCAGACACTGTTCTTACTTCGGCTCATTGATATTATCTGTAGATGGACTTTCAAATACATTCAAAATTTTGCTTCCAGATTTCTAATATGTGATATTGATGACCCGTTACCTTAATTCAGTCTTTACTTACATTATAAACTTTTGCGTAATGATTCATTAAATACGCATTTAATTGGAATTTTGCTTTTTGAAATATGAAATATGTGTTTTTTGAAATATGCATCTTTCTCTTTATTTCCTGTACAGATACCTTCTATTAAGGAAAAATGAAGCTCTTATGTAAGGCTCATTTTTAACTTAAATCAGTGAAAAGAACTGATATCTTATTAAGGAAGAAAGGCAAATACGACTGGGATGCACCGATTGTTAAGGATATTGTCCGACGAGTTAAAAATCATCGATTATCTCATGCCAAAGCAGCTGAACAGCTCTCTCTACTAATGGATGCAAAAGTAACATCTATTGGAGTTCGGTTACAAGTTGTCAAAATGGCGAACGATGAAGCGCTTGCAGTGAGTAATATCCGTGCAATTTTAAGATTATAAATCAAATCCATTATGCATAAGCGTCGACTGTGTATGATGTGATACTGAAATTTTTGACTTGTATGCACTTAGGCATTTCAGCCCAAATAAGCACGAATTGTAAATACGAATTGAAGCGTAAACAGGTAGTATACATGCCAGAAAAATATTTCGGATGTGCTAAAAGAAAACTAAATAACATGCCTGCATGCAAGCAAATGCAACTTAAATTACAAAATGTGTAGTTTTCTAGTTTTTCAGTTTTTGGTTTCAGCCAAAAATATTTTTGGATAAAAGCCACAGGATATGGGATCCATGAATCTTTGATTTTCTCTTTTGACAGAAATCAGAAGTGACTTGTAACTATTTCATGACTGATTTATAGAAGCAGGATCAGCGGAGCAGCTGCGTAAAGACATTCAAAAATACCAGTTCCTCCCCAGGTAAAGTTACAAGCAAAGTAGCAGATGCATCAGCGAGAGGACGTGAGAGTAGATCACCCGTTTCTTATCGTACCAGAAGCAAAACTGGTGTCAAACAAAGTGCAAATAGCTCACAAAGTAGGAAATCGGAAAATGGTACGGAAATTCACGTTACACCATCAAATATGGGCGAGGTTAACAGTCAGTGTACCGGGGATACTAGTAATGGAATTAGGTAATGGTTTTTGTTTTGACATTTTTTTGAATAACATTTTTTTTAAAATTTGCTTGAAACTAACTAAATTTATGCAGTTTGATGCACGCTCCATAAATTTTAGGATGTTTTTGAGAAAAAAGAGTGAGGCGATAGAAAGAAATATTTTTACCTTCTTTTAACTTTAATTTTGTCTCTGGAATATTTCTTTTCTGGTTAATATTTTAGTGAAACTGTCTTTCTATAGAAAATGTGGGGTGAAAATGGTATGACCTATTTATTGTTCTTTGCGCCTATCAGATGCCTGTTAGCAGCTTTCTTGAATCTTAACAGTTTTACGGTGGTGATTCTAGTTAGCTAACCCATTTAGAAAAACGAAAAAGAACGAAACGTTTGCAGTTTGCCAGTGAAAACAATGCAGAATGATGCTGCAGATAATCAGCTTTATTTGCCTATCATCATTTCACAGCCAGCATCCACAGCAACAATGACTACGAAAATGGTACCACCAGTCATTCGGCTTTTGGATAACGAAGGGAAATTGACACATATTGCGGTTGCTGAAAATGGTAGCTACAAATTATATCGTGTCAATGAAGGAGGTGCAAATGCCGAGCATATGCAGATGGTTAATCAAGCTATGTCGACTGGTACTGCTTCATGTATGTGTTGGAGAAAAACATTTTTTTCTAAGCATTTGCAAAAGTTTTTTTGTTACTTTTTTACTTTCAATTAGCAAGTAAATTAAACTAAGATCGGAGACTGATTTTTAATGAACAGTCGGATGATTAACTGCATTCAACTTGAAGTTACGCTACTACAAGAAAAACGCTATGTAGATTCTCATTGCGTTCCGATATTCATGTTTCTGTCAGGAAGAGTTTACAGTTTTTTTTTCGAACTTAAGTTATTCAGCCATCTTGGCTCGTTAATCTGTGATTTTTTGTACTTTACTAACTTCTTCGTTTCCTCACAAATAGGTTCCAATGTTGTATTAATATATTAAAGTGTAAAATGATTCTTTGGCATTTGGCTTGTATCATCTTTTTCGTCCAGTGTCAGTTAGGAATCTTAATGGTTGAATTTCCTCCAATTTGATTAAAAATTTTTAGCAATTACTGTATCTTCTGCAAACAGTATGGCTGCACCGGGCACCCAGGAAACGACGAAGCCGGAAAAAAATATGGCTCCTAGTTGCAGTGCGAATTATTACATCGAGAGTGTTCCAGCGCAGCAAACTTTGGGAGCTCTGGTGGGTATACCGAAATTCGTCAATCCGCAACGCTATGGTGGAAGTAATGTATACACCAGAACAATTGGACCTGTACGTTATCCTTGTAAACGCCTCAATCTTCTTTTTTTTTTTTTTCTGTTCAATCTTTTGATTTTATGTAATTTTGTTAAAACTGAATCTCTGACAACTCATATATGGTATTTCAACCTTTAGAAGTTGTGAAGTAAACGAAATGTGCTTACTTTGAGGTTTCAATATATAGAATAACAATAAAAAATGTTCTTTTCCAGGTAGGCGCAACTAGTACCACGCCATGTTCAGTCGGAATGCGGTAACTTTTTTGTAGTGTACTGAAGATTTTTTCAAAAATATCATGTGTGGTTCATAAATTCAAAGCTAGGATTAAACCATCGGTTCATTTATTGCAACATATTTTTTGGTAGTGATAACACGGATAGACGTCAATTTATTTTTATTATAAGTATCAATTTGTTTCAGGTCTCGAAGTGAAATAAAAGAAGAAGTTAAGAGATTGATTCGCTGCTTGAAATCTCAACATATTACTTGTGAAGAAGCTGTGAAACAACTATTCGAATTTGTTGCGCTGAATCCATCAAACATTAATTTGCCTGCAACAAAGGTAAGTTGTTTCTTTAATGAAAAGTAAAGATGATTTGAAATTTTGTAAAATTTTCCAAAGGAATTTCTGCTAAAATATTGTAGGTCCCATCCCTATCTACAAAAGCATATTTTATATTTCAGTAATCCCTACAGGTTTTCATTGTATTGAGATCAGGACGTGTTAAAATCATGCATGGTCTAGCTCGTCTCAATTTAGTCGAATTGCAGGACTAGATCGGGGAAGCATTTTGTCTTTTAAGATACAGATAGTTGTTGAAATTTGAAAGGATGCATAATTTGCGGTGATTCTGATAACTTTACGATGGATTGGTCAAATGCAAATCATCTAGATTAAACGAACTCATTTTGTGCAAGTCCTGCTTTTCCAATACATTAAAAACAATTTATTTGTAGCAAATGAATGATGCTGACGAAAACAAGCAAAAAGGAGATAACAGGTCAGATTTGCTCACTTGAAGAATGAAGTGTTTATACAACAAAGTAGTCTTGCTTCTTGGATTGAATCGATTATTTTGATCTTATGAAACCTGCCAGTCTCAGTGGTATCCGTGGTTGGAGAAGTGAGCAAGGTGGTGTATATGCGCAAACTAGCTGATGTGGGATAAAAAGTGTCTCCGCTTTGTTGTTCCACGATTATGTGACACTTCTCAGAATGTGTGTGATCAGAGGATTCTAATATGAGAAGCTGTGATAATTTAATAAGTTTGTTGAGTAATTGGGAAATGTGTTAGTGAAAAACTTATAGAACTGAAATATTAGCATTCATTGCAGTGTAGATTACGAGACAACATTGCAACGCGAATGTAGTGTTGAAGATGGAAACGAACCGTATACAAGGCTAGTTGATGAGCAAGGAAATATGAACATTGCCATTGTGGAAGGTGAAGGTTATCGTGTCTATCGGTTGAATAAGACAACGCAAAATCGCGAATTATATAAATGCACCGATTGTGATTTATTACATAGAACCAAAAAAGATCCAGTAAGTGTTGCATGATATAAAGACTAGTTTCTTTGCTCATTACACAACAGAGAGCTTTTTTTGTAAACTAGTATAAATAGATAATGAACAATATCTGTACAGTGTCGATGAAGATTCGTGGTCATTGTTTTGGAGCATGAAGAAATAATCTGTAGGTGATAAGTTAAATTTATTTCTTCAATAAGTGTCTATAAGAAAACGACCCTAATTTGTCGAACAAATTTGTCAAAGAATTTCTTCATCTCATTTATGCTGCGGTTAAAAATCTAATTTCAAAAATACTCTCTATTTGTCAGGAAATTTTTTTATTTTTTCAAGATTGCGATAGTTGAAATTGTCGATAGCATATTGGTTGGTGACATCCATCCTTCACATCATCCAAGGTGTCCCTTGCAAACGCTCTCAGTAAAAGATTGCGAACAAAATTCGATGAGCGATGAACGAGAATCTTTGTTATTCCCTGAAGCGACAACGGCATGTTTTTTTCTTTTTATCAATTTTCGTACATTTAATTCAGTAGAGGAAAACTGACTCTAAAATATTTCATGCACTTTTTTTTGCTAATCTTTATTTTTTTATCAGGATGTCGAAGAAAGTCGAAGAGGAGGCGAAGCAAGAAAAAGTAGTAGTGCAAAACGTGCACCAAAGCAAAATAGTCGAAAAAATCGACAAGCGACGAAATCACCGGTTAGAAAAAGACCTCATATTGTCCCGGAACGAAGTTTGGGAATGACATTAAGAAAACGAAAAGCAAGGACCTTAACAAGTCCGGGGATTTATGACTCTGAAGTGATGAGTTAAAAGTAAATTTCCCTTCTTTAGGTTTGTATGTTGCAATATGATTTGAGCAACAAGTATGTTATGTGTTCTCATTCCGTGGGTACTTGATGAGTTCGAGAATGACAGAATTTCTGATTCACTGGAATGAAGGAGAATTTGTGTGAAATTCAACCTGTACCTATGGATATTGTTTATTGAGGTTTTATTTTTGAGCAGCGCGGAATCTGCATGAATAGTTCACAACTATAATGTAACTCTGCTAAAAGCTTGCTTTAAATCCAGTTCATTTGATTCCTGTCGTTTTCTGATGGGGGAATAGTAAGTATTCGTGAGAAAGAGTAAAGGCAAAAATTTGATATTATAATATTTATATCGTGTTCACAAGGTAAGGTTGTAACCAACTTCCTGTGGTTGCAAAGTTAATTGAACTTGAGAATATTCGAGATAATCAGACAACTCAGGCCTTGTCAAGATTTTGAAAGAGTGGCCAATAATGACAGTTGAGGTTTCCGAAAGTTAGTGGGAAATAAGTATCGAGGTCACTATAACGATGTTCGATATCGTTTTCATGTTTTGTGTCTGAAACAGCCATCGTAACAATGAGTTGTTTCATGTTGTTCCTTTCATATCCTGATATGATGTATTGGTAAGAGCATGATTGAATATTATTATTTGCATGAAAATTTTCACAATTACATTTTGTTTGATATTGTTTCTTAAAATATTTCTGAAACATTTCCTTTTTATCCTTTCTTTTTATATAAGCAGAAAGTATTTGTATCAGTTTGCCGTCATATCTTTCATTTTGCTAATGTTATGGTTTGGAAATACAAACAGTGGAAAAATTAGGGTTATGTGGGAGAACATAAGAAGAGTAGAACAAATGATTGCGTTGTTTTTACCATTGTTTCAGAGCCATTTTTTGGACCATTTTATTTTGAAAACGTTGCGGTGGGGGAATAAGATCAGCTTGTCAGTCATTCATTTGACCAGGAAGGTTAATTTGAAAATTAGCTAACATAAAAGTTTTTGCTTACAGTTAAGCATATTTGGAAAAGGATTCATTTGTTGGTAGGAAAAAGAATGAGTGAAGATTAAAAGCGGGATATGCCTAGCAATGATGAAAGTTTTTAGCTGCTACACTACGGTATTTTATAGGAAAATGATCCTGAATGATTATTTAGATCAAGTAATTCTACATAGGATTACTGCAAAAGTATTTCATTAACGTCATTTCATTATATTAAAAACAGATAGTGAATTTTCCTTTTTTTTTCCGATTCATTTTCATACTCCTTGGTGCAATTGTATTCCATTTATCAGTCGATCAATCTGCTAAAACAAGTTTTTGCTATGAAAAAAAGATATCCTCGTACAATAACTGAGTACCTTTTATTCCTTCTAATAAAATATAACAAAAAAAAGTTGATATTCAGAAAAATGCTTACAATAATTGGAAAAAAAAGAAAGGATATTTGAATTCGTCTTGACAGTAATTTACAAAATTAAACTATTAATATCCAGGGAGGTAAATAAACGGATAAATGACAGCTCTGGTTAACATCAAACATCGTTTTTTATTTTTTACAGTGAAAAAATTAGAACCATGCGTTGGGGAAATTTGCTAGGTTAGATTGAGGTATGGTAGGGACATAAAGGATGAGAAGAAAGAGTGTTGGGAAAGATTCGGTAATTTGATTATTTAGTTACCATTATGGTATGCAAAAATTAGACTTTATTGGTTTTTTCACATAAATGAGGAAAGGGTATGAAATTTTAAACCTTTCACTGATATATTTTATTGAAATTAGAACTTGCTAATTTTACTGAGGAGAGAGAGACTTCTGGGAAAAAGCTTGGGATAAAATCACCTTCTACATTTCGTGATAAAGCAATTGAAAAGTATATCATTGATACATCCTAGATGTATCAAATCTTTTGAATGAAATATACATTATTCACAGAATAAACAATATGAATCATAAAGTGATATGTTTCATCCAGAATTCCCGAGATGGCTTCTATCGACTGGTAGCTAATTATCCGAAGCGGAATCGTGACATTTTGGCTTAAAAGAGGAGGCAGAGGAAAAGTCAGGGGAGAGGGAGGAGGGAGAGGAAAGCAGAAATCATGTCTCAAAATGCATATTCCTCAAAAAATTGTCACAATTTATTTCAACAGCCATCCCGCATGTGAAGGGGGAAGAATGTATGTTTTGTGGGGAGTGCAGACAATAGAAGAATAGATGATAGTGTATTTGAAATGGAGAGTGAGATTAGTGGTTGGAGGTTAGTTTGTCGCGAAGAATATGCTAAGATTGTATAGGGACAGGTTAGGGTGCGGTACAGGGATAGGTCCAGATGTTTGATTAAAATCTTGGCGTTTCTGAGATTTCCATATTAGTGGCAGTGTAGGAATTATGGAAGGAATGTGTATATTTGAAATTTTAAACTATTTCACGAGATATCATGCCGCGGAGTACCGGTCTATTCAATTGAGTGATAAATCTGATAGGAAATATGCTTTAGGATATGCAGATTTGGGATGCATGTTACTCATTCTGTCCTTTTTAGTTTATGATCATTATTTTATTAGTAACAATGTAGGAACCATGTAAGGATAATGTAGAAGTGCATATGTTTGAAGTTTTAAACTATCTTACATGATATCATGCCGCGGAGAACGGGCATGAACGGGCGGAATCAATCTCATCAGTATTATTCAGCTAAGTGATAAATCTAATAAGAAATATGTTTTAAGATATGCAGATTTGGGATAGATGTTGCTTGTCCTTCCTCTTCCAAATTATGATCATTATTTCCGTGTCACCATATAATTTTTGAACTTTTCTGATGAGATTGATGACGAGACATCCAAAATCCTTTCCATTGTTGGGTTATTTTCTAATTGCATTCATTCTTTGAATATTTACAATACGATTATAGCTATTTGCTCAGTTACCTGTTACACGGTTTTGCCACATACTTTTTTAGTTTTCTTGATGGTTCGCAGACAAATCTAGCTTTTATCACATTTGTTATCACTCTGTTGGTGTCTTCTTAATCCTTATTTACCTTTGTTTTCATTTCTTTGTCAGTATGATATGATAATTCAGCTACCTTTTTAGTTTTAGACTTGCTTATTTTTTTTCCTAGTTTATTTCCCATGTCCATCTCTTTCATAGCAAAATTATAGGAGTATTATTCCATATCTTTTCTAAAAATTCTTGTAGTAGTTGTTTTATTCTGAATACTGGTTGATCACAGTATATCCTATTCTTTTTGTCATGATTTTATCATTTCCATCCACCAATACTCTGTTTTTCACCCCCAACTTTTCCGTACCTTCCTTTTTTACATTGTCATTCCCATTCTTCTTTTGTCTCCTATTTCATTTTTCATTAAATTATATTTTAGGTGTACTAGTTACTTGTTTTACGTTAACATGAGAGAAAAAGATGTAGTTACAACTGCTGTGCTGGAAATGAGCATTTAACATTGTAACGCTCTAAACTATCCAGGCAACAGTACTGTTTTACATTTAACCATTATTTGTTGTACTTAGTTATCTGGTTACATATAATCTAAAAACAGTTTTTCCAATTGAAGGATACACGTGGAAGTCCATGAGATCACGTGATTTATTGTTAGTTTACAAGAATGGCAGAAAATAACGCGAAATGGTTGGATGCATCGTATTATCAAAATATACCGAATTCGGAAGGTAAACATAGCAAATGCATGTGGAATTAAATCTACTGATCAGTTTGAGATTTAATGGAAGTTCAAATGTGAAAATCGTCAAGTTAAAAAAAACTGACTGTAAACTTTTTCCACGAATTCTTTTTCGAAGTTTCTTTTTTAAATCAACCATTTCAGACACTGGAAACACTGATAGGATAGAGATAAGGAAATAAGGATAGGGTATACTTTTATCGTACCGAGGCATCCTGGTTTTTTTATTCGTGGATTTATTGAAATGGTTTTGCATGACTAATGTGAAACCTGTTCGTACTTTATGCTTTGGAAATCCCGCATCATGCCATTATCCAAAGAACTTTTAGAATAAACTGAATTTACATAACGCGAATTTTGGAAACACTTTCCTTCATATGGTTTTTGAATTAACAATCAATAAACTACAGTGAATTGGGCGCAACTAGCACAAAAATGGATGCAGATGCGAGATGCCGGAGAAGTTCCACCAATAACATCGGATGATTGCATACCGCCACCGCCAAGCAAGGAATTACCACCATCACATCCGCCACCGGCACCCGATGGACTACCGGTAAATGGGTCTTTTTTGCCACCTGGTGGGTATTTGCCTACTATGCCTGTTGGTACGTTTTCGAATTGTATTGTTTGCTTCAGTAAACTTCAAAACTTTAGTGAAATCATATATTTACATGATATTGCCTGATATTTGCTGTTACTAAGTCTACGTAGTTTTGTTTTATTCATGAAAATTTCAGATGCAAATTTTGCTGCACCATCGCCTTGTTGGATGCCACCCTTACCGCCAAATAATTTTGGACCTCCAGCTGGTGGTCCGTTTCCTCCTTTCATGTCACCTGTTCCGCCATGGATGGGTGCTACACCGATACCACCTGGTCCGTTTCCTCCGGTGCCCCCTTATGGTGAACCGAAGCTAAGTATTGACGAGGAGGAAGGGGGTGAGGCAAGTTTTTTCTCGTCATTTCTGACTTGCTGTATCCTTAATGCATTTTGCTTTACTTTGTCTGACATGTTCAGGTTTTTATTTCGTATGTCTGGCTTATATAGGACAGTTATTATTTCGCTGAGGTAAGTCGAAAATGGTTTGTAAGGGCACACTAAATAACTTTGCATGCTGATAAGTTTATAAGCCAAGTGTCGTATGGATAAGCCGGGTATCATTAGATTTTAAATGATTATGTTCCAGTATTCGCATTATTACAAAGAATGGGATGAAAAGCAGAAAAGCGGTCGGCGAGACAATGATTCAGATGATTCGGAAACAGTTCCTGAAGGTGCTATGGCTCATTGGCTTAAGCCAGGTCCTGGTTGGGTGCCACCGCCAAATTGGTATCATCCATCACGTCGTGATTCTCCTTCAAACTCTCATTCTATGCCTTTCATCGGTTAGTTTGGGTAGTCTGATCTATTCCTTGTTACTTTTTAGACTAAAGCAAATGATGATAACGTTGGCATTGAATCAGCATGGTGTTTTCCAGCAGTGTTGAAATTTTTTCTTTTTTTTTGAGATCAACAGACACGGAAAGCTTTGCCAGCCTGGATCCGTGAAGGTTTAGAAAAAGCTGAGCAAGAAAGGCAAAAGAAACAGACGAAAGAAGCTAAATTGCGAGCTGCCGAAGAAGCGGCAAAAGCTCGTCGTGCTGCTAAAGGATTGGGAAAGTTTGTAAGTTCATGTATTTTTTTGATTGTTACACAAATATGTTAGGAGTTTATATAGAGAACAGTTTTTATCATTTATTATACACGTTACAGTGACTTCATGCTGAATGAGTTTTAGGATTCTGATAGTAGCGAAGACGAGAACGGAACTGAGGATGGAAAAGAAAAAGTTAGACTTGATGAAGAGCCAGTATTCCTCCAGAAAAAGAAATTGGAAAAGCAACAAGAACAACCAGCTAAAGACACAACGGAAATTGACTGTCGAACCGAAGAAGAGACACGAGAAGATGCAGTAAGTATTTAGATATTTTTACGCGCTCTGCTTCTGTCATCTTTAGAATGTGGGTTAGCTGAAAAGATGGGAGGAAAGGAGTAACTTGCTATTAAACGTATAATCAAGCTTATAACATATATGCTTTTAATTATACTATGTCTTACATTTTTTACACTGTTAAATATTTTATATTTGTTATGCTGCCATACTACATCTTATTCTCTTTGTTGTTTAACAGAAGAGTTACTGTTTCGCGAATTGTAATATCCATTGTGTTTCATGCTATCATAAAGGTTGGTCACTTTAAGTTGGATATATCTCGATTCGCGACATAGTATTCTCTTGTGAAACTTTTGCAAGAAAGAATTCGAGACCGGTTCTTAAGTCGAATTTCTGTAGTTGTTTGAAAACGTAAACCTGATGGATTTATTTAACAGGAATCCATCTTCAGATTGTTAGTATGCTGTATTCAGCCATTTATTCTAATCTAACTTTTTGCAGCTTATGCTTTTGCGACGTTTCATGACTGAAATTTTGCTGGAAACAACAGATGATGAATTGAATCGTATTGCTAGGGAACAAATTGAACATGCTAAACGTTCTGGTACATATTTTCAACTTTAATATTTAACCTCAACAAGTGGTTCACGACTTTTTTTTTCTGGCCATCCGTCACTTGAAATTGTCTCTGCAACAATTTCTATCTTTTTTTTGGTTTCTGAAAATGCAGCGATGATCAGAGTTAAAAAATGTCCTAGTTTCCAAGGTAATATGTTAAATTATTCGTGCTCATCTTAAAACTGGCAGACAAGTCGCTTCCTTCTTGTGACTTCTGCATTTTAACGCCGTAATTTCGATTTTGAAAACGATCGATTAATCAAGTTGAATGTATGTTTAGCCCAGCCAAAAGTTCTCGCCCAAAGTTCGGCTCTCGCCGCTTTGTGTACACTTGGTAAGCTTTTACTAGATTTTATGTTCTTTTTTTGACTAGTTGTTTAAACATTCATTATTTCTAATCATACTCTGGTGATTCTGTTCTGAGGGTTCGTGTTTCGCATATCCAATACATGTTTGCCAAATTGCTGCTAGTCAAAGTTCAAATTGCATCATATTGAATATCTTGTCAGTGCCTGTATTCACAGGATTTCTTTTAAAATAGGACATTGTTCCCCATCCCACATCGTAAGCCTTTTTGAGTGAAATGACGCAATCAGCTCGAATTAATTAATCATTACAGTCTTTGATTGTTACAACCTTGAGCATGCATTCAGCTAGTGTGACGGTTCGAGTTTGTTTGTTTGTCATTTGTTTTCATTTGGTACGACTTATGACCTTCGTCAAGCTCAATCGTCCTAGCTTTCAGTCCGACCTACAAAATATGATAAATTAAATTTGGTAGTTTTCTGACATTATCAGTAATGCATTTACCCATCCCTTACCTAACGTCATGCATAAACGCTTTATTTTATTCATTATTTCAAAACTGCGATCAGTTTAGGTGCTGAAAGCGATGATGAATCGAGTGAAGAAGTTGAAGTGAAGCAGCTGGACGAATCGAATAATAAAACGAAAGGCGAAGAATTCCTGAAGAAGTCAAGTATTGTTGGTGATGGTAATGGTGGTGGTAATGATGATGCTTTGTTCAGTGTGCCACTTCTTCCAATACTATCTTCGGGTGCTAAGAGTAAGGCCAAGTTAAGTAGCAATGATGGATTCTCTTCTACAGAATCATCCCAAGGTATTACTATGCATCTCAGTCCATGTGACACACCTCACTAATACATATACATCTTCAGTTGGAAACCAAGGATAAACCACCTGCCGTGGGTGCCAATTTTTCAATTTTCAAACAGAAAAATGCTTCATCCACGGAAATGAGTAAAAACTTAAGGATATTTTAAAGTACATATGGTTTCCTTTCCATTAAGGGCGATATTTTGAGGATGCAGATTTCTTCGTTTGCACTTATTTTGGAAGGCTTGGCACCCGTGGATTTTTTGGGGTGTGGATTAACTTCCATGCTCTTCACGCGTTTATCGCAATACTTATAGGTATGGCTAAATTGGATTTTTTTTTTTTCAGGTGTTGAAAAGAAAGAAACTGCTATCCAGGAAAAGAAGAATGGCAATGACGCATCGTCACGTGTTACGGTTCCGAGGAATGAAAATGAAACACACAGAGAAATAGGTTGGATTTTAAGGCATCCTGATTTCTGAAAAAAATTTCTTTTTCTGTGCTAGCACGAAGGATAATTGTAGTTTAAATTATTGGATGATCATTTTATTTCAGTACTGCTTGATACACATTGGACGTCTTTTTCTTATATTGATAATGATATGTTTTTTGTCTTACATCAAGACCATGGTTAGAAAATATGAAACAGTTTAATGCTAAAGATCTAAAATTTTTATTCTATTCTCCTCGAAAATTTATTTGGTTTCATGTGCCACATGCAGTGGCATTCGTTGCATAGTATATCTAGTTTAGTTTCTGATATATTAGTATAGTGTTCCGGTCAAAAAGAGAGTAATGTTTTTCAAGTGGAACTTGTGTTTTGACTACGATTACTGGGTTTAACTTAACTCATTTGACTAATATTACATTTTCGCATTTTTTGCACATGGATGTGATCTCCAGCGTTCATTTAAACGCTTCCAGGTGAAAAGAAGTCCGATTCCATTATTGACGAAAGCAGTAAAAAAGACAAGAAGGAAAAGCATAGTGAAGGGTTAAAGAAGCAACATGAGCGAAAGAAATCACGAAGTAAGGAACGTTCAAAGAAACGGTAATCAACTTTTTTTTCTTTGAAATTTTTGTAAAAGATTTTTTATCTATTGCTGCACCCTTTGTGGAACCATTGATTCTGGCTTTATAAATTTCCACCATGATCATTTGGTCATTTGACTTTTTTCGAAAAATAAATTGAATGTTAAGGGTTTTGATGGACAAACTTTTCGATATTTTTAATTCTTATTTTCGAGTTTTTCAGGCGACGTGGTAATAGTAAGGAAGACTCGACGAAAAAAAGCACAGATCGTACATTAGATGCGTAAGTTCATTTAAGAAATTTGATTTTGAGAATGGGTTTGTGCGTATTAAAATTAAATGGAATCTTTCTGCGTTTATATTTATTCAAATAGCACTATAATTGCTTCAGATCGGATAGTGATAGAAGTGAGTCCCGAACTCCCGAACGTTATCGTCGGAAATCAACCAGTAGAGAGTCTTATCACAAACGGCGTCGTTCAAGAAGTCACAAAAGGTTGAGGTCACGCTCTCGATCACGTACTAGAAGAAGTCGAAGGTATGCATGTAATAATATGTTTGGAAAACAGAATCCGAACATTTAGTATCAATGATAAACATAAGCGTTTATGTTAAGTGCGTGTTATAACATGTCTTCAGTTCTTTAGGTTTGAAGAGCGACGTAATTCACGTTCACGAAGTCGTGAAAGGGAACGATCAGGCGAAAGGCATCACCGAGATAGGTATTGCAGAAGATCGCGTTCATAATCTAGTTCCTATCTTCTACCTATATATATATATATATATATATATATATATATATATAT
>NW_018108729.1:7597-12270 GCF_000183805.2 Loa loa | reverse complement strand
TGCTACAGGAACTGTGTAAAGCACTTTGTCATCCGTTTCTCATCCAGGTCTTTGGAGTAGCATCATGCTTTGCTTACGATCCCAAGCATTTAGACACGGGTAAGCGCGAGTAATTGGTGGAGGAATGCTTAAAACAATCTGTGTAGAATAAATGAGTTCAGAAATTGTTTTTAGTCGTGATCCGCTAAGAATCAGTTTATTCATTCCTTCGCGTTCTTCCCAATGTCAGCTGTTTTTCTTTTTTCATGTATTTGTGCAAGGTTTTGAATTGTTCATGTCATTTTAATATGATTGTTACGTTGACTAGCTAAAAGTTCTTCGCTGTAAAGCGATGCTTGCCTCACTTCTTCGTCGGTGGTTGAAACACAATGATACAATGGTTGATATTGGGAACTATGACTGCAAGAGTGTATCAATATCAATATTGTGTTAAGCAGTGACTACGTAATCACATTTTTAGTGGAAGATGAGTCACATTTTGAATAACTGATGGATGTTAAGCCAAATGACTGATACTTATTGTACTGTATAGGATTTTTCTGGAAGTTCTCATAATATCCTGTTTTAGAGATTCGTTTTACAAGGTAGTATAATAGCACTTATTGAGATTATAATTGATTTCGCTAATGTACACCTTGTCAATTCAGTCAAATATTTAAAGGATTCCGAAACTTTCGGTTAAATTATTCCTATTAATTTCAGCTTTTTGCTGTTTTCTGTTCATTTTGCACTACTCTTCATTGTACTTAAAACAGAAATTAGCAGTATTAAAGAAATGTCTTGAACCGGTTGGTCTACAATATTCCTTGCATCTCTCTGGCCTTCTGCATCTGTATTGTTACTTTATGCTTAAATACAGCCGAAAAGTTTTTTTTTACGATATCTTTTGATCCTGTCTTTGAATTTTTGATTTCTAAACTACTCAAGCAAGAAATTTCTTTTTAGATATGGAATAATATGCTAATAGGGTAATACGAGGGAAAAATAAGGATGCAAGAGATCGATTTTTTTTTATACACGAAAAAATAGCACATGCGTAATTTGTTGGTTTCTATTGTTGTTTGTATGTGATGTTCCGAAGTTTTTATGGCATTTTTGGTTGCGTTTTAATTTTAAAACTGTTATTTGTCATTTTTGAAAAGTTTGTCTCTTTTTGACTACTGGTTGAACATCCAAAAAATTATCTTTGTGCAATCGATACGCCACCATCAGTTATCGTCTGTTCGTTGATATGCTTATCCTTTTTATACGTAAAATGTTGGAACAGTGTAAATCACATATAGAAACTTTTGCCATGCAGTTCACATTTAATCTTATTTTTCTTTATCGCACCTCTGAATTAATTTTTCCTATTGTATTTCTCAATGTAGTGCAAATAGTTGGGAGGGTTACAGTTGTCGAGAAATTTACAAAAATTCAATTTTTTATGATTTGAATTCATTAAGAAAATTTGATGGTTTTTTTTTTCCGTTTAGTTTTATACAAATGTTTGCAGAACTGTCTTTTCTATAATGCAAGTAAAGAAGTAAAGTATAGCTGCAAATCTTTCTGTGATTTTAATCTGTACAATCATTTTCAGAGCATAGCGTTGCGAAGTTGGAATGGATCTCCTTCTTTTGGCTTGCGCTTTTCCTCTGTCATTTAATCGTAATTTTTCTTGGTTTTTTTTTTCTCCATATTTATAAGAGAATTTAGTTGATCATTTGATGTGATCCATTGCTTGATTCATATTTTTATAGATGTAGCTTTTACCAGTATGTTTTGTTTTTCATTCGCTGTTTTTTCCTTTTTTTTGATCTCAGCGTAACGTTAAATATTGTGATACCACTCTAAATATCACATGATAATGTGGTCTTACCTATATAATATTGCGCGGTAAGGATATCTGGATTTATATTGCGTGACGATCACGTTATTTCATGATAATAAACATACATGAGAATTATTAGGTTTTCTCTTGTATCCATCGTTTCTTGTTATTACCGTTTTTTTTTTCTGACTATTGAAATCAGCTAAAAGTTTTTTAATCATTAAATTTAAGCCTTTCTTTTTTCTTTTTCTTTTTCTTTTTTTTCTTTTTTTTTTTTGGTTAAAATTGTAAGTACGGGGTCTTAATATTCTTTTGTATTCATGATTTTTGCTTTTTTTCTTTTTTTTTCCAATATTTTTCCTCATATTTTGCTGTGCAAAAATTTCATTTTTTTCAATCTATGATTTAATGATTTCGTTGGAATAAGTACTCAATATACCACTACTAAGTTTACATTTTCCGCAGATAATTCTATATTTTAAATGATTCAAGCAATGATCCAATTACTATTCCATGCTTCTTCGCATACATTAAACCATATATGTGTAACAATAATTAATTTTATAACCTTTTTCTTTTTTTTTACGCTAACAACAATAAATGATATATACTTGAATGTAATCCGGTGTATACAGTAAATGATACATGGATATCCAGCATTTTACATCAGTACAATTGCGCTTTTTATTTACATATACGGAACTGGTATGCAATAATTCATATTTATATCATCTGTCACAAAAAGAAGATATTGTATTTGATCGGTAAATAGGTTATAAATTATCAAGCATGAAGTGTTATCAGTTATTTCGTATTTATATCACTCTTTAACCCTGGCAAAATTATGTTTAATTGGCAAATAAATTACAAATTATCATCTATCACTAACTGATACTATCAGTTACGATACATTACAAGTGAACTATGAAAAGAAACTAGAAAAAATATACGATATAAAGCTAATATAATATTTTGTTGTATAGAGTGCAATTAGATGTTATTGTTATTTGAGAATTATTAACCATTGAATTGATAA
The DNA here is from genome assembly GCF_000183805.2 of Loa loa. Classification (NCBI taxonomy): domain Eukaryota; kingdom Metazoa; phylum Nematoda; class Chromadorea; order Rhabditida; family Onchocercidae; genus Loa; species Loa loa. Next base: position 9,424 of record NW_018108729.1, on the reverse strand, counting down.
GTGTTTTGTTATTTTGTTCTCATATCATACAATTATTTAATTGATTAATTAGTTAATCAATCGTTGCAATCTAGAAGTAATAGAAAAGTTGGAAGGATGATGATTATTTATTTTGAATAAATCAAAAATTAAAACTTACATTCTCCCCATATTAGCTTTCGAAGTAATGGGTAAAATGTGATAAAACTTATGTCAAATATGAAAAAATATATCATGTGCAAATTATTCAAATTTAAATTTGAAAAACCTTTGCTCATTTTTTTTCCATTTGATATCTAACACGAAATTTAAGCTCTAAACTTGAATATAAGTAAGAACAAACATCCCTAGCTATTTTTTAAGCATTTTACGATTTCAAAAGGTGAAATCAAGGAAGAGAAAATTTGGAATTTAAAGTTCTGGAAAAAATATTAAATGACAATTAATTATTTTTCTAAATATACAAAAATAATTTTGCAACTTTTCTTTTATAGCGAAATAATATATTCATTACATATGTATAACATAACATTTCCATTGCTATTTTTTTCCTATATGAAAAAATAATAAATAAAATTTTAGAGAAAATAAAATTAATATCCATCAATCTTTTCTTGACCAAAGGTCAATTAGGTTTTTTTTTATATGTAGCGACCAATGACCACTTTAGCTTTATTTTTTGCTTGCAACACACACACACATCACAAGATTCAAAAAATAAATGCATTCCGTTAATATGAAAATATACTTTGATTAACTTAATATACTTATACTATATGCTTATACGATATACTTATACTATATACTTATATACTTATACTATATACTTATACTATATACTTATACGATATACTTGTATTTGATATACTTGAGCAACATCATTTATAAAATTAAAAAAGAAGGAACATAATTTTTCAATAGCCCTCGTTACGGTTCAAGTTAGTTTTAAATCACTGCTCACGAACCATTCAATGGTCTATCAGTGGTCAACTAACTGATGGTCAACTGATGTTCCATGAACAATAAAAATTTGAACTTAATAAAAGTTAAGAATTTAATGACATCCACTAATAAAAATTTGATAAGATTTGCTCAAGTTTAGCATACTAATGAATACAACACAATAACTTTTATCATTTTTCATTTCTTATCAGTAATTTGAATTGTTACTTTTTCATCCATAAATAGAAACTCTCTCCTTCATCTTCCTCTTCCTCTTCTTTTTCCTCTTCTTCCTCCTCCTCTTCCTTCATCTTCTCCTCTATTCCTTGTTCATATATTTTCTATAAGTAATTTGAATTGTTGCTTTTTTTATGTAGAAATAAAAATTCTCTTCTTCCTCCCTCCTTCCTCTTCCTCTTCTTCTTCTTCCTCTTCCTCTCCTTCTTCTTCCTCCTCCTCCTCCTCCTCCTCCTCCTCCTCCTCTTCCTTCTTCATCTCCTCTATCTCTTATTCATCATTCATGCCAAAGAAAAGTGCAAATTTAACCCATCCCATCCAAATACTTACTTACTTCATCAATTTTAAACCAATGAAATGAATAAAAGTGAAGAAATATTTGTTAACAAAAATTGTGAATGTTTAAGAATTGCTTATACTGCTTGTTTATAAACTAACCAACATTTGTTGTGTGAGAATTTTAAACAAACTTTTTTCCTTTCCTTTTCTTCTATCATTCTTATCTTAAACTAACTGAAAAATTCATCTATCTATCCATCCATTCATCTATCTATCTATCAATATCTATCAATACCTATCTATCTATCTATCTATCTATCTATCTATCTATCTATCTATCTATCTATCTATCTATCTATCTATCTATCTATCTATCTATCTATCTATCTA
>NW_018108729.1:2534-7223 GCF_000183805.2 Loa loa | reverse complement strand
CTATCTATCTATCTATCAATATCTATCTATCTATCTATCTATCTATCTATCTATCTATCTATCTATCTATCTATCTATCTATCAATATCTATCAATATCTGTCTATCTATCTATCTATCTATCCATCTATCTATCAATATCTATCTACCTCTCCCTATCATATACCGATAACAAACATTGAACTTTTCCTTCCATCCTTATCATCAAACTTTTTTCCTCCTTTCTCCTCTTCTGTAATTTATCACCGTGAAAAAGATATATATAACAAATAACAGCACATATCCACATACACACACCCACACATACATACACAGACACACACACACACATACACATATAATACGTACACATACACACAGACAAACAGACACATGCACAACACACACACACACACACACACATACACACACACATACTTATCATTAACTTGCTTCATTTTCCAAAGATATCTTTTGCTAAATATAATACGATTTAAAATGTTATTTCAAACTTTTTTTTCTAGAATTCTTTTCCGTCCGTTCGATTTATTCCTATCACATTTATGATCAATGGATAAATCTATTTGTGTATGTATGTGTATATTTGATACTATCAAATTTCTATTCTATTCTTCTATATACTACTACTACTATTCATAAATTGATTCATTACTATTATTGTTATTTATCAATTATTATTATCAGTATTATCACATATTAAAAAAAAAGACAAACATTTATATCACAATGAATTATATTTTTTTATTAATTCTGATATTATCAACATTATGTATATTGGAAGCTAAAAGAGGTGGTAAATCATCTAAAACAGATGATATATTCAAAGAAAAACAACATCAACAACAACAACATCAACAACGACAACAACGACAACAACAACAACAACAACAACGACATCCTTATTCTGTTAATAATAATGCAAAGCATAAGGTATGTTTAAATTATTATTTTTTTTCTTTTTATTACTATCAACATTTTAACAAAAAAAAGAAAAAAACTTATTGCATTATTTTTGAAAAAAAGATTTCATTACTTAATCATTTTAATTTAATTTATTTCGGTCAGAAAAAAAAATTGTTGTAATTGTTTCATTAAATTAAAAATGAATAATATTAAGTAATAAATAAATAAATAAAATTTTGTTCAAATGCTAGATTTTACGAAAGATGTGTAATAATTTGCAGCAAAATTATCATTAAATATTCAAATGGTTGACAATTTTTCATCAAAATTACTAATTGACAATTTTCTTTTTCATTGATAGTATTTAAATGATACAATTATAAATAATTAATAAAATTAAAAATTCAATTATTAATTGCATATTTATCATTTTCCATTATACATATAACAAATATTTATTTTATATTTACAGGCGGAAACACGTCGGATAGCATTATCACGTCAAGATGTTACGCAAGATGAAGATAATACGATTGAAGATGTTGATGAGGATAAAATTGATGAAATTATCCGTGATGCAACAAAAAATCTTGTCATCTTCTTTTGTTAGTTTCTACTTTTTTCATTATCTTTTATCTCCAAAATTAAATTAAATACAAAAAATTTCCACATTTATTTTAATAACAATAGAATATAAATGATAATAATAAATAAATTGAATAAATAATAAACAAATGAACAAAGGAATAAACAAATAAATAAAGTAAATAAACAAATAAATATACAAATAAACAAACAAACAAGCAAATAAATAAATAAATGAATAAAATAAATGTTTTATTGTAAATAAAAAATAAGAAAAAAACCGTTAATATAACAATTGTTTCTATTTTTCATCTATAAAATGAATAATTATAATAGCAATGAATTAATGAAATCATTACAACAATTACGATAACAAATTCATTTTTACAATGATAATGATTAATGATAATAATGATAACAACAATTTTCGATTAGTTTTCTAATTTTCTTTCTTTAAAAAAAAAAAATTTGAAAGAACAGTTTGATAGTAAAAGGACTGATAAACTAACTGATAAACTACAAATAAATTTTCTTGTTCTAATTAAAAATTAATTTTTATCAATAAACAAAGAAAATTATATGCTTACTGTATTGTAGATGATGGATATGCGAAATGTCCAAATTGTGGTGAAGCACTTGCAAAAGTAGAAGAAATTGATGATGATATTGAAGCAACCGGATATATTGAAGTTTCTTTCGGATTCTTTTCCTTTTTTTTTTCTTTTTTTCCAGAATAAAACAAAAAATTAGTCAAAGTTTTTTCATTCTCTAACAAAAAAAATTATTATCATATTGCTTAAAATTTCCTATTAAATTTTTTTTTCTCTCATCAGAAATATTTAAATTTCCAATTAATTGCGTGTAAAATTTGATAATTTAATTTTTTTCCCATAAAATTTTGATATTCAAATTTGGAATCATAGAAAAAAGAAAACTATGAATGTATAAATTGATGAAATATATTTATCATGGAAAAGTATGCATATTTAATTTTTTTTTTAATGATAATAATATTTTCCTTTAAAAATAGAAATAAATTAATTTAATCATTGAAATATTTTAATGTGAAATTATTAATTTTGTAAATTATATTTGAAGGTGGTTAAAACGGATGATCGAAGTGTTGCTCGTGAACTTGGTGTTGCAACATTTCCAGCTCTGGTTTATTTTAGACGAAAAAATCCGATCACATATGATGGTTGGTGCATGTATACATTTTTTGTTTTTTTTAATAAAAACTGTTTAAAAAATGATCTAATTAATTAGCTGAATGTATTTTTCTACCTTAAGCTAATTAAAATGAACTAATTATTCCTGTTAAATTTTTTAAATTTTGGAATAAAATTTTAACTATTTCAAGGTACATTTTGTTCTCTTAGGTGATTTCAAGGATTCAAATGAAATATTACGATGGTTACGATCACATGAAGAAGTGGTTACATGGATTCTTACAGATGATAACTTTGAAGATTATACGGATAGTTATTCACCTGATGAAGGTACACTGGATTGGTTTGTCATGTTGTAAGTTATTACATATTTTATTTGATATTTTGATTGAAATAATAATTAAAAAAAAAATTTAATTGTATAACATTTAAATGTTCAGAGGAAGATATTTTTAATTATGAAATTTAATTGATTATAAATTATTTTAAAGTTTTCAAAACTTAAATTGGATAGTTTTTTTTAAAAAAAAAAAATGCTTATAGTTATAAATCAGAAGAAGCGGATTGTAATGCATTTGTTTCATCGTGGGAAGCTGTGGCACATAAGTAAGTATTTTTTTTTCTTATCAAATTTTAAAGATTTGAGAAAAAAAAGATTTAAGGGTAATATTTAATTAATGAAAGGATAATTTTTAATTAATAAAAGATTTCATTTTTAGACTACGCGGCTTAGTAAATGTTGGCAAAGTGGATATGTCGATCAATGATGATGTTACAAATCGTTTTCGTTTAGATGATGCCCAATGTCCAGTGTATCTTCTGTAAGTATTACAAATATTATAGGTAATAAATGGGTGAAAAATTTTTTGAATTTTTAAGTTTCTAAATTTTAATATTTTAAAATAAAAAGTAATTCAAATTTCCAAAATAGCTTTTAATTTTCAATTTTAATTTGATTTTTTTGCTATTAATTAACATATAAAATAATTATTTTAAATTTTAATCATTTCAAGATTGTAAAAATTTATAGTTTTCATCGTGGGAAAATGTACCGTTATAAAGATGCAGCAAAAAATATTCGAAGTTTAACAGCATTTGCAATGTATAAATTCAAAGATTTACGTGGTTATCACGTACCGGAACCACCAACAGCACTTGAAAACTTTTATGAACATGTTAAAGAACGAATTGCAGAAATTTTGGTATGCTTTTCCTATTTTTCACTTCAGCATTCTCCAATTTGAATTCAATTTATCATATCATTTTTATTATCATGCAATCTGTATATATGTCATATAGATTTATCGATTTATCAAAATTTTAATTTTCGATTTATTCGATTTATCAATCATATAATTTGTCACATAATTTGTCATCTGTTTGATTTCATCAATTTCTCATTTTTACCCACAAAATCAGTTACAACATATACAATGTGAAAATTTTGGGTAAATATTCAAGATTCGTTGACAAATTTGGTTGGTAGTATTTATCAATGGAAATTTGTTTTTTCGATATACATTACCTATTTGGTATTTTGTTTTATCAAAGTATAGAAAATAGTAAACGGATTTTTTTTTTTTGCTAATTTGCTAATTTAGTTCCGTTCTTCCCATTTGTTTTTTCACCTATATTTCAAAGTATTTCAGGATGATAGTCAAGCACTTACGGTAATAGGTATCGGTGGACTCACTTATATTTCAAATATTTCAGGATGATAGTCAAGCACTTACGGTAATAGGTATCGGTGGATTGATTGCAATTGTTGCTGCAACAATTTATGCAAATGCTAGGAGAAAGCAACATATGGTAATTATGACGGATGATAATAAATCAAAAACCAACTAACCAATTCAGCATTGTTTCTTTTGATTAAAAAGAAGCGAATATTATTGCTAAATTAGAAGCTTCTATAATTAGGCTGATAAGAATTGAATGATGTGTTTGTTTTTGATTAAAATTTGAATTTGAAGCTTACAAACATTTAAATTGTCAAGTTTAAATTCGAAATATTAAACAATTTTAGCTAGAGG
>NW_018108729.1:0-1656 GCF_000183805.2 Loa loa | reverse complement strand
CAGGATGATTAGTCAAGCACTTACGGTAATAGGTATCGGTGGACTCACTTANATTTCAAATATTTCAGGATGATAGTCAAGCACTTACGGTAATAGGTATCGGTGGATTGATTGCAATTGTTGCTGCAACAATTTATGCAAATGCTAGGAGAAAGCAACATATGGTAATTATGACGGATGATAATAAATCAAAAACCAACTAACCAATTCAGCATTGTTTCTTTTGATTAAAAAGAAGCGAATATTATTGCTAAATTAGAAGCTTCTATAATTAGGCTGATAAGAATTGAATGATGTGTTTATTTTTTGATTAAAATTTGAATTTGAAGCTTACAAACATTTAAATTGTCAAGTTTAAATTCGAAATATTAAACAATTTTAGCTAGAGGTGTATAATTTTATCAAAATTATTACCATTATACAGTTTATAATTTATAAAATTGCTATGTGATTTGATTGTATTTGATAGAATATCTTATCTGAAATATTAGCACTAAAATTGATTGTTACATGCCGGTTATACAAAATTGTTTTGAATATTGCTAATTTAATTTGATGAATTTTCAATAAATTGCAGCTTTTCCACCTGTATGAAATTTGACAATTTCGTTTCCGTTTATGGATATATTATGCATTCTTCTCATCCATTTTTTTTTTTTTTTATGCTATAATTTGAATAGAGCAAAAACTTAAGAGTACAATGATCAAAGATTAAAGATCAGCATGAAGAAAACAATCATGAAAGATTCACCCAAGTTTGGAAAAATCTCGAAACTATTTAAAACTATCATTACCATTGTGTTACATATAATCCTACCCATTTTTTCGTTTTTTTTTTCTACTCCACTATATTACTAAAATTATAAGTGCTATTTCAGTACAAGTAATTTATCAGCTAAGCGTTTATTTTTTTACTTCAAGATAAACAAATTATCAGTGAAACGATAACTTTTCTCTTCATTCCTTTTTTTTTTTTTTTTTAAAGGGGGAGATACAATATCTTTTAAATATTTTTCACTAATTCAAATTCTAGCCCATATTGCAATTTGTATACGGCATATATCTAATGATAGTATTATCATTTATTAGCCTGATTAACAAATACTAATGTAAAATTATTGGGAATGCTTAAATTAATCATACAAATTTATTTTTAATCTTATCACAAAAGCAGTAATAGAATTCTATCCATGCAATTAATTAGAAAGGGGGAAAAAAACGAGATGCGAATTAAATTTGATTGATAATAATGTGACAATAAATTTCCTTTAACTTTGCAATATTTTGCTCAAATATTTCTCTTCTTTCGTTTTCATCCCTTTTTTTAAATTCATCCCAAAAAAACGTGTTTTATAAATAAACTTACTAATTGTTTTTTAGAACATATATATATATATGTCAGACTATGTTATTATTATCATTATTATTACTATTATTATTATTATTACTATTATTATTATTATTATTACTATTACTATTATTACTATTATCATTATTATTACTATTATTATTTATTATTATTATTATTATTATTATTATTATTATATTATTATTATTATTATTATTATTATTATTATTATTATTATTATTATTATTATTATTATTATTATTATTATTATTATTTATTATTATTATTATTATTATTATTATTATTAT
>NW_018108728.1:30824-32029 GCF_000183805.2 Loa loa | reverse complement strand
AATTTTTCTAGAATTAGAAATGCCAAAAATAACACTATTTGTATGCACATATTTATGGTATTTATGGTATTATTTTATGATATTTTGGTAATTTAAGCTTTCTTAAATAAGCCATCGAAGGCTTTCATGATGAAACTCTCATGCCTTTTGGATAAAATTTTGATTAATTAAAAAAAAAAAGAAATTTCAAAAATTCTCACGAATGATAAGCAAATACGGAAATATTTTTATATTGTGATTTAGTTTGAATTGGTTGCAAAGTTTTAAAATGAAGCAAAGCATGAAGTATTTGGAGAGAAAAAAATCATATATATATTTTTTTTGATCGGTGAATATTGTAATGTTGAATTTGTTTTAATTCGTACCAAATTGCTTTGAAATTGATTTACCCTTTTATTTCTGATTATTGTGAATTCAGCTTATTTATCGTCAATCTTTGTTTGACTACTGTAAATTCTTTTTGATTATCGACAGTTCGGATTAAAAATGAGATAATCAAAAATTAGGTTTAAGAACTAGAAATCCTAATTTGAATATAAAAAAACTTAAAAATTTAAGCTTAAAAATTAATACTTAAAAGTCAATTCTATAAAGATCCCATTTTCTCACAACTGTAACAAAAACAACAACTATCAGTTCCATATTACTGTTACTGCAAGCATTAACATTAATTATAAATTCATATCGATTACTGGGGCTTTCCATTAATTACTATGAATTGATTTCGATTATTACAAATTCATTTTGATTACTGCCAATTTATCTTGTTTGAAGTGATTTCACTTTTAATACTGTAAATCCATTTTGATTACTTCTGGAAGTAACAGAATATCAAAATCAACAGGCAAATTTGTCGCAGAACATTAGACTAGACGTCAGATTATCAAAGATTTTTATATAGCAATTATCATATGCACTACGGTAGATTTAGAAGAATATCATTAAATCGATGCAATTTTTCCGGTTTATAACCGAAGCTACCGGATATTCATTTTAATGCATATCAGATCGAATTAGATGAAATATTGGTTTTAACGTCAACGCTTCAACAATGTTAATGGCATTATTCATAGTGGAATGTCTCGGTGGATTTCATATAGTTTCTTTTGCTATCGTTGATTCAAATTTGCATATATACATGTTTTATTTGCTAATCTTTGGAGCGCCTTTTTCTAGCTTAAGCTTCACTTTCAAAATATCTAATC
>NW_018108728.1:2790-30804 GCF_000183805.2 Loa loa | reverse complement strand
CTAATTTGAATATAAAAACTTAAAATTTAAGCTTAAAAATTAATACTTAAAAGTCAATTCTATAAAGATCCCATTTTCTCACAACTGTAACAAAACAACAACTATCAGTTCCATATTACTGTTACTGCAAGCATTAACATTAATTATAAATTCATATCGATTACTGGGGCTTTCCATTAATTACTATGAATTGATTTCGATTATTACAAATTCATTTTGATTACTGCCAATTTATCTTGTTTGAAGTGATTTCACTTTTAATACTGTAAATCCATTTTGATTACTTCTGGAAGTAACAGAATATCAAAATCAACAGGCAAATTTGTCGCAGAACATTAGACTAGACGTCAGATTATCAAAGATTTTTATATAGCAATTATCATATGCACTACGGTAGATTTAGAAGAATATCATTCTATTTCCTACGCATTTTATGGCACTTACTGCAAGTCACTCCATTTCCCATTCACTGTTTTTTTTTTTTTTTGCAAACATTGATAAGTTTAAGGATAAGAAATGAAAACTAGAAAAGAAAGTGAAAATTATCTAAGGAAAAGATGCCGTAGTTTGGTTGAAAAAAAACCCTTCCATTCTTTTTTAGTTTTTTATTTTTATTGAAAAAGCTAAAAAAAGATTTTAAAACAATATATTTTTAAAAAATAGTGTAAAATAATATATTTAAAAAGGATTGTTTGATCATTGATCTGATCAACTGAATCATATCAATTTTCTGATCAAAATCTCATCGTTAGTGCCATCGTTTGCCATCTTAAAATTTCTAAGCCTCAACTGGTTGTTTTGAATTCATTCGATTTGCTTGTCTGAACTAATTATAATTTATTTCGCATATATGCCTATTACGGTTTACCGACGTATATCTGTACATGTACGTGTATATATGTATGTGTGTCCGTGTATGTTATGTGTGTATATGTGTGTAATTGTGTATGTGTGTACGCATGTATATGTGTGTGTATGTGCGTGTATGGGGGTGTATGTTTGTGTATGCGTATATGTATTTATGTGTATAATGCACGTGGCTTCTTTGTCAATCATATCGACCAAAATAAAATAACTGGTCATTTGTTGACATTAGACAAAAATATGATGAAGAAGCATTTCATTTGACTAAAATTCCATTTTTTTTTCTCTCTCTCTCTTAGATGACAAGTCCTTTTTTATTCATTCATTATAAAAGAACGAATGTTTCCTTTCTTGAAATAAATTCAAACCATTGATTTATTATTTGACCATTCTCTTTGGAATGGACATTATTTGACCACTCATTCTACTGGATATATTACCTGACTTCCTTGAAAATAAGAATGTAAAATAAATTTAATAAGATATAAATTATTGATATCATGTAATTTGTCCTCATATCACTGCTTGACACGACCAATTTTCGTATGATACTTGAACGTGACACTTTAAAAATTTCCATTAATTACATCCGTTTGATTATGATATATCATATTATCGTATCTAATTTGAAACTATTACAGTAAGAATTCCTTCATATAAATAATAAATATTTCCATTTCCTGGTAATGACAATCGAACATTTCTTTCTATCAATTTTTATTTTTCGTTTTTTTTCTCTAAAGTGCAAATTGTTTAACGTTTACATTTTTCAACTAATTCAAAAGTAATCAATTTCCAATTTTTAATTTCATTCTTAAAATGATACAACTATTGGGTTCAAAATGTTTCATAACTTTTACTTCTTTTAATAAAAAGTTATTGATTACTTAAATTCAGATGTGAACATCTATCTTACTTTTCCAAAACCGATTTATAAACATTAGAAATCGAACATTTTAGTACTATTATCCCAAGTAATTTAACCTATTTTTACATATCTGAACCTGTATTTTATTATCCATAATTTTTTTTTTTTGATTACACAAGTCGATTGCTCGCAATTCGTTTACCTACTTCAACATTCACATATGATTCCTATAAGTATAGTTTCTTTAGCAGCTCCACTTCTACATTTTCTTAATATTTCATCCTTTTCTTCTTCCAAACGTTATCCACCGCTTCATCTCAATCATCTGTAATACTACTGCCCTCCATCATAATATTAATTCCACTGTCACATCGTTGCACAACTTTTGTCACACTTTGATTTTGTCATTTCTCCGCCTCCTTTTCTCCTAAGCAAATTTGTTTGGTTTGTTCAGTTGCGCCTATTTCATCAAAATTTCTTCCAAAACTAGCTTTAGATATAATTGTTCATCCATCCTATGACAATATTACTCATTAAGTATTCATTTAATAATTCTTCATTAACAATTACTTTTTCTTTCCATAAAGTTGTACAATGTAACAAAGTAAACAAATATGTTTAAATTAAGCTTTACTTTTTATTGATTCCATCTTTTTTTCCATATTATTTTTAAAAATTTAATTCAATTTTAGTCCAAATTCTGATACTTTTCAATGTGTTAGCAATAAAAGTAAACCAAAATCATTTTATAAAAAAAAAAAAAATTCGAAAAAAAAAGAAAGCAAACAATTGTTGGCATATATTGAATCAGCTGAAAAATGAACGTTCGAATTATTCTAAATTAAATAGGCATAATATGAAAATGATCATTTAAAATCATTCGTTGTGTTTAACAATTACTTTTTTTTCCATAAAACTATCATTCACATATCTTAATATTTTAATTTTTTTTTGCATAAAATTATTTGTAATATTTTTTTTCGCAAAATTAATTACTTATCGATTTTAATATTTTTAATTTTTTTCACAAAAATATTTACTCTTTGTTTGTATTACTACAATATTGAATAAGATAGCGATAACAAAAAAAAAATGGTATATTTGTTTTATGCAAAAATTTTTCCAGAAAGAATGAAAGAACTTTGTTTTCGCTGTAAACGACCGACCTATTTTAATGATAAAATTGGCCCATTAAAAGATGGCGTTCTTTTTCATAAAGTAAGTTTTTCTTTTTTCTTCAAATAAATAAAGTAAGTGAAAGTAAATATCATTTTGTATTGGTGAATTTCTCCTTGGTTATCTAAAATTCCCTAACTTTTCTTGTTTTTGTTTTATTTTGAAAAATAAGTATAATTTTTTTCGATCATTGAAAGTATTAAGTTATTGAATATAAATTAATTTAAAATTGATGAGGTGACGTCATTCTATACACTTGTCATTTTATATTATGTAATTAAGGATTAATTACTAATTAATCGTAGAATAAATTGATTATTTCAGATGTTTTATTTTACTCCTTAATTTTCCACAAATGAATTGTTCGTTATCATTTTTTTATTCCTTCTGACAATAGTTTAACTTATTACTTCCTCATTTTTATCCTTTAATTCCGGCAGCTTTTGTCTTATAATTTGTTAATTAAATCTATTGAAATTCAAATTGAAGAAATCATCCCACAATGATGAGTACTGATTGTTTGATAATTATTGATATCTGAAAATGATATTTCATTGGTTATCTTAATTAATGAGTTGTTCATATCGTTATTATATTTTTAATCAATATTTTTCGGTATGCTTCGAATGCTAACCTTATTCATATCTTTCATATCTATCTTTGTCTTATAATTTTTTTTTTTAAATTTAAACCTACGTCATCATATTTTGATGTTTTTCCAAACTCATTCAATAGTCTTTCACTTCTTCAAAAAGGCAAAAGTGAAACTGATGGATGACAATGCTTTCATTATCTCGTCTTTTTTCTTTTGAAATTTCAATTCATTTTCAATAAATTTAAGTCCAAAAAAAAAAAAAATGATAATTTGTTAGAAAAAATAAATTTAATTATATGAAAGAATTTCATTTAGCTATAATGAAATAAGTAAATTTGTTGTGAACAAAAAGAATTTTTATTTTTTAAGGGATGTTTCAAATGTTGGATATGTGGATCACGTTTATCACTGAAAACTTATCACAATAACAGGAATGATACGCAAGATCTTGAGGTAATCATGATAACATGATAATATATTCATTATACATACCGGTTCATATACCTGCTTGTAACATATATATATAAATTGTAGTTTAACATTTAGGGAATAAAAAAAGATATGCTATGTTAATGAAAATAAGATCTGTATAATAATAAAAATAATAATAATTTTCCAACTTTTTTTTTCTCTTTTTTTGGTATTCATTTGACAATGAATGCAATGAAAAATTCCAGTGAAATATTTTTATGAAGATAATTGATTGGATAAATAAAAGAAGAAGAATAAGAATAGGAGAAAAAAGAAAATGAAGTTTGAAAAAGGTTGAAATTCAAAAAATATTTCAAAATAGAAGGGGGGGGGGGCGGAAAAAACAAACCTTTTAGATCATCATTAATGAATATTCATTGATAATTTTAGGTATATTGCGCTGGACATGTACCAACACCCGGGCCACATGATCCAATACCACATCGATCCAATCTTTTATATAGTCCAAAAACAAAAGGTGAATATCCGTACAATCTAATGAGGCCAACTGGACCATAAGTATCAATAATTTAGCCGAATGCAAAATTTCAAAAAGAATTTAAAAATGAAAAAAAAAGTTGTCGTTGTCGTATTTGCTGATTCTGAAACGAACTCTCATTTGTGATATATTTTAAGATAATCAATAATATTAGATCAGTCATCTTACAATAATAAATCTGACAGATCATAGATCATCTGGGAATATAAATGATTCGTCCAGAATCTCTGAATTGGATATTGACTGGCTAATTATTTGTTATTAGAATTTTTACTGGAATAAACAACGATGCTGGTTTTTTAAATTTTATTCGCTTCAATACTGTATCAATTTAGTATCCATGATGACATCACCACTGAGTGCTTCTTGGCAAAAGTTTTTGTCGTTTTTTTCTTTTGAAATTTACACTTTGTAACGACAGGAAAATATCAAGTTGAACGTAAATAATACGATTATTTGGATATTTAAAAGCTTTTCAGTCGGAATGGAATAAAATCGAAAAGTTAAGCCATTATTTAATAAAGAAAATGCACTGCGACTAGACGGATGTTTCATGTAAAACTTAGTTTTATATATTTTATGTTTTAATAAGTACGGATTGGGTGTAAAGTCATTAATTATTATTAACAATTTGGTAAGAAATACAATCTCTTTGAAATGTAATTTAAATTGGAATGAGTTAATTTATTCGCATTAATAATCGATAACTATTTTTATGATGGAAAAGAATTTGGAGCAAAATTGAATCGATTTTTATGCCAAATTATTTTTTAGTTATCTCGAAACTGAATTTAAGTTTTGTCATAAATCACAGGTTCGTCTTCAAAAGCTGCTATGAAAGTGATATTGCGAAAATTCTTTTTCGATCTCTGGATAAGTTCGCATTCCTTGTTTGGGAAAGCGTTCCAATCCAAATTGGACTGGTACTTCCAATACTAAAATCCATTTTCTTTATCCAGGACTTATTCCCCGCCTTGATGCTCTTTTTAAGCCAATAATTATCAACATGATTGAAAATCAAATTAATCAAACATTTATCAGAAAAACATTATCACAAAAAAACATTTATCAGAATTTTTAAAGTTTCTTCTTACATATTTAAAAAGCTTGAAATTTAAAAACATTTATCAAACAATAGTAGAGCAACAGAATTTTACATATTCCAAAAGCAACTATACAGTATAAGGATTGAATATTTCGATCCAATAACCATCCGGATCCTGAATAAATGCTAATCCCTTCATGCGACCATCGTCGGGCTTCTTCACGAACTCAACGCCTAATTCCTCGAAACGTTTGCATGCCGCATATACATCCTTTACTGCTATACCAATATGACCTAAAACATATTATCATTTCTTTGTGGTACTTCCCATTGCAGTCTTAAGAAATTTCGCATCAAGGGTGAATTTTCCTATAAACATTCCATTACACTATCGCAGTGTCGCACAGCCTGCATACGCTACTTATTAAATCAAATTATTCCTCAAAATAACTTCATGAAACAGAACTCACCGAAACCTCGTGGTTCTTTATTTCCATTATGATAACTGAAATTAGGATCGTTCTCGGTGCCCCAATTACTGAAAAAATAATCATTTAAAATAAAAGTTAGTAGATGAACCGATTCACTGAATTCCCATTTTTTTTTATAGTAAAGTCCATATTTGTGAGCGACAAACTTAAATTCTGATATGCAGTGTAATTTAACGATGAATTAAACAGATAAATCAAATCAAATTATAAATGCAGTAAAACTTGCTGAGTTAATTCGATCGTTGCTAATGTCGAAAGTGCATAGCGTTTCTGCTCTACAGGATCACTTGGGATTTCTGATGCTGGCTTATAGCCCAAGAAATACAAGGAGAATTTTCCTTCTGGAAAATCCATCTGCTTCAGTAATCTGAAATACTGATTTTTTAAAGAATTATTTATAAGCCGCTAGTGTAAAATAATACTTGGGAAAATTAACAGCAAGAACTGCACGAACCTCATCCCCAGAATATTACAGTAAAATGGCAACGTTTTCCGAGGATCTTTGATGCGAAGCATTGTTTGTTGGAAATAAAAATCTTTCGTTTCCGGCGGCGCCTCTTTCACCAGTGCTTTGATCTAAAATTATTTCCTGTACAATTGTCATTTATTCTTTAAAAAATCAGAAATTTTGCGGCAAGTAAAAGAAAATTTTCGATACAGAATTATTGCTACAAATATCAAAAAATAAAAGATTTAGAGAAGCCATACGCAAATAAAGTTTACATTTCTTTTGTTTCAGGATGAGCTATAAATCCCAAATATATTTAAGACCACTTTTTATTAGCTTAAATACCAGCAAGAATTCAAAAAACATATATGTATACTTCGTTAGCTGGGATCGGTCCGGTAACGCTGCTGTGTTCTCTTGATTCGCACTGATTCGAGCCCATACTGCAAAAACAGTAATTTATTTTCACCTATGTTTAAAATTTTGACAAAATCATCCAAACGAATTACTTAAACAATGGTGCTAGACGAAGTACCGAAGATGTACATCCAATAACAATGTTAAATAAAACATCGAAGAGACGATGGTAGCATCTACATCACCTATCTCATTAATACAACAGAATTCAGTAACAAATGAAAAAAAATGTGGATATACTCAGCAGAAACGAATTATGTTAAACCCTTCTTATCTTATACGAATTAAATTACTTTGTTCAGCTATATCTAATCATACCTTTCTTATCCCCCCTTCATAATACAATTCGTTTTCTCACTCCCTACCTTATCTATTTCCATATTTTCTCAGTTCATTCATTTTAATATTGAGATATTTACGATATTTTCCAGGATTGTGCAAACTTGTTTAATCCATCAAGCTTTAATCTCACAATAACCGACTTACTTGGTCTGTAATTCTTATCACTATCACTTCGGACCCGAGAGTAAAGCATATACAGTGTAATAACAAAAGCGTAGACAGCTGGTGACTGAAAACTGCGTTGTTGAAATTGACAAAATTTTGTTAATTAAAAATCCACATAGTCATGACGTGGAAGAAATGCATACTTACATACATTCATAAGGACTTATTTCAAATAGAAATTTTAGATAAGATACGATTCCAAAGACATATTTCAAATATTAATGATTTCATGTTAGTAGAAAATATTTGAATTGACCGAAAAATTAGTACTGTAGCATAACAGTTAAACTTTTGCTGTTAATCTCTTTCAGGAAGACATATCCATTAATTTATACTACCGTTACATATTTATTTTGTATGCTTAACGAATCTGCCCGGATATAGTATTGTATAGAAATGAATCTAATGTGATTATGCCAATCATGCCCATATTCCCATAACTATTATTATCAATAAATTAACCTTATGTAAGGCGAAACGTCGTTCACTTTTGCCTTTCGGGAATTTAATACGATCTGATTCTTGCCAAACAGCTACTCCTTTCCAATTTCGTACAACCGGCAAGCACAATAATGAAGTCAATTTCATGAGGGTAACATCCGGAAAATGAAGGAAAAACGATAACCAATATTAGGATATTCTTCACTATAATAAAACCGATCAGAAGAGACAGAACAGATATAATCTACTAAAACCTTTTACCCTATGTATATGTAGTGGTGGTAGCAGCAGTAATAACAGCAGAGACAACAGCACGAACAGTAAAAATAACAATAACAACAATTGACAGCAATTAACAACAATGGCATAACGAAAATAACTTGCTTCAGTTATACGGATTATAAAAGAATAGGTTTACTGAAAACTATTTACGTCATGTCGTTCACGTGAGTGAAATGACCTTACATTCATGAAGATAATTATGAGTGTTATAATATAAAATAAGTAAAGTGAAAAAAATTAATGTAATAAAATAAATGCGAAAAAAAAGCAATAAGTAACGAAAATATATGAGTAATAAAACTGGAATAACTAAGTAATGACGTCATAAGGTTAAATAAAAGTATAAGCGAAATTTTATGAATTATATGTACTTAACCTGATTTCAAAAACAAGTATGACGAGGTTAAATCATTTATCCAACTGTATGAGTTACCCCATATTAATGACACCTCACACAAAAGCAACAATGGAAACAATTTACCGCGGTCCTATGCAAAATTTCTATGCAAAGTACTTTTCCCAGGTTTCTTGCGTTTATCAACTTTCAGGAAGGAAGGATTAGAGTTACGGGATTAGAAATGGGAAGTTGGATTACTCTTGCTGTGTATTTCAAGTAGTAAATTCATTTCTCTATCCCAAATGGCCTACAATCCATTGATTTCAGTTTTCATTTAATAATGCTTATTAATTAATATACAGATGTAATTTTCAATTTGGTAATTATGATTCACTTACTAACATTATGGTTGGTATATTATATTGCTGCTGCAACAAATGGGCGACTTATTTACAACAGTACGATATCTGCTAAACAACAACGACCTGTACAGGTTCGATCAATTACCTAATTGCAAGCAATTAGTTACTAATTTTGCAGCTTATTTATTTAACGTTTTTTATTGCTATTGTTTTACAATAGAATAATTGCCATCTTTCGTTATAATGAAACAGATTATATTGTTGAAATCAATGCGATAAGGATCAGGAAAGAGCAAACGTCAAAAGCTATCCTTAAGTTATTCTTTTAAAAGAAATTTTTCGATATTCATAATTATTGGAAAATACTATTTCAAAAAGCAGAAATATCAAGAAATATCTCAGGATATGGAAATTATACAAATGAAATTGAAAAGTTATATTGCTTTGATAAAAAATTTCAAATAAAAAATGCTTTTGTTTTCAAAAAAAAAAAAATATAAAGTACTTTTCGAAAATGAAGGAATAGCAGATGATACTTTTCTGATGCTTAGCGTAACAGACGATACTTTTTTTATTGATATGACGAAATTACTGAACGCAGAGTTAAAGTTGTTCAGTACTTCCTATTGAAAATGAAGTGTTTGCACAACGAATAAGTCAACGCTATGTCCGCCTGCAACTCTCAAAAAAAAAGTGTTCTCTTCTTTGGTTTATGTTGCTATTTCACCAATAACATGATGGTTTGTGAATTCCTTGTGGGTTAAATTTCATTTAATAGGACAACTACTTTGTCATATGCAATCTAATTTGTAAGATGAGCTTATTGTAGAACATCCATGGAAAAGCAGTAGATCGAATGGTAAAGACAGTGGATGAGAAATTAAACAATGATCGTTTGATACTCATATCTTATTTGGCTGCAATAAGTCAGTTTCCAAAGAATCTATTCGATTCACTAAAATTACTGTCTGAGGTTTGTTTCTGTAACCTTACAGTGTGTTACGGAAAGGCTGAGCTATTTACAACTCAACTAATGAATGGTTTTCATCGGAAAAGATACGTATAAATAAATGATAATAGGCTATGGCTTAACTGTAATTGCATATACATTTGAATAAATTACTATTTGATCAGCTAGAATCACAAGAATATTGAAATTGGGTTAGAAGAACGAACATTCGCTATAATCGATGACTATAAACAACTTTTTACTTTCATTCTCTACAGTTATGGTATCTTAAATCTTTGAGTTTTTTAATTAATTTGTTTAAAAATGGTCGAAATGGAAAAATTTCGATGATTGTATGTATATGTTCATAAATATAAATGCAAATACATATAATATATATATATATATATATATATGTAGGGCAAGTAATGAGATTTTCCAGAGATAAGCGTGAGTAATAAGTAAACTGAAATCAATGATTGTTTGTAAGGTGTCAAAGGTCACTAGGGACCAAATTCAGAAATAATGAAGAAAGAGTGTAATTACTTTTTTCAGGCTAGTAACATTGAAACAGCAGCTGAAAGGGATAAAAATTATGGCTACTTGTCGAAATGCTTCCGAACAGACTTTGAAGGTATATGTCATAAAAAAAGCAATCGAACAGGTCATGAACGTCTCGGGTAGTACCATCTATCAACTGTGATGCAGTCAAACTTTCCTATTTTCAGGTTCGATGATATCCGGAGCTTTAAAAGTAGCCGTGGACGATGTGAATGCCGATCCGGAATTGCTTCCAAATCATAAGCTAATTTATACCTTCAACAACACATGTGGCGACGAGCAGCAAAGTTCTATCTCATTTCGTAGAAAAGTAGAACATTAGAATTGATAGGCATGATGGTTTTTCCTTGTATTTTCGTTATTTTACTAGTACACTTTCGCTGTACAATATTTATAGATGTTTAGGTACTCGGTTTTTCATGCAACACTGGGCACAAGGTGCTAAAGTTTTCATCGGTCCAGAAATGAACTGTCGGACGGAAGCGACAATGGCAGCTGCTCAGAATTTACCCATTTTATCTTATAAATGCAAGGATGCGATGATGTCCGACAAATCCAAGTTTATATTTTGAAAGTTAATTTTGGAATGAATAAACCACCAAGTTACTGAAATAAGTTCTTTGATAATATCATAAAAAGTTTGGGAAACATTTCCTACCGTAGGAATTTAAAGTTTTCCACTTATACATTTCAGATATCCAACATTTGCGAGAACAGTACCAACGGAAACAGAAATAACGGCTGCCATGATTGCACTGTTCAAACATTTCAAATGGCGCAAATTCTCAGTAATTTATGAGAGGAATGTAGCAAACGAGGAGTTATTCCACTCGATAAAGGTATTTGATGCTTTTATCTGATCTCTTATCGTGATAGTTGTCAAGTTTAAGTTTAATTAGCTCCCTGGTTTTTATTTTAGCGACAGTTATACTTTTTTTTTTCACATGGATTGATATTTTTTTTTTGTACCATGTCCTTTCTGGTCCTTATTTTTACCACAGAAGAGAATTTTTATAGAATAGTTGTTGTATGGTTATCGTTATCAGTTGGTCGGTAACGGTCAGTGAATGTATTGGTTTTAAAAAACAAGAAACAAAGTATGGAGAATAAAGTTTAAGCATGCGTTGCAGAGCACTATTGAAAAGCAGAATGTGGGCCTGAAAGCCATTTATGATCATTATATGATCATAAATGTGAGTATTGTACCCCATCCGTTCTCGGAAATTGAACGAAGCAATATCGAGCAAATCATACGTGATACATATGCCTCAACTCGGAGTGAGTTTAACCTTTGTTTTCAATTATGTCGAAACTAATTGAAATACTACTACATATGAAAACTTATCCACTACTATTATTGAATCGCTATACTGAAAACTTATTAGGATACTTCTCAGCTACTCGGAAAATTTATTTTTGCTTTAACCCGACAAGCTGAAAACTTTGTAGTTTATCTGACGCTTGGAAATGTTCGTTTGTTTCGTCGGATACTTCTGGAAATGGGAGCGCAAGGTTTAATGGAATCTGGTGATTATGCGTTGATTTATCTGGATCCCGATTATAACTGGTTGAACACCTATCATGCCATGAATAATCATTTTTTCAGAGGTATTTTCAGGGAATTTTTGGTATTGTAAACTATCGAAACTTAATCCAATCCCTAAAATCTTCAAGCTAAAATTTTTTTCTACGAGATTTTCTAGATTTGATTGTAAACTTGGAAATTTTATCTCCTATAAATTTATATCCCGCTATGTTGATGCTATTTTTAGATACTCTGCTTTCGGTAAAGCAATCATGGGATGATTTGAATTCACAAGATCGAAAAGTTGTAAATTTTTCGAAATTTGCTCTGGCAATCATTCCAACGCCGGTACAGTTAAATGCTCCAGAATTTATAGCATTTTGGCGTAAAGCTAATCATTATTTACCACTATTTGGTATGAAACAGAGCAATACTACAACTTCTATTAAAGTATCTATTTTCGAGTTCTTTACACGAAGTTGAGACTACTTGCTATTTTCATTCCCCGGCTATCGTTTATCTGTCATTATTTTTGCTGTATTTTAATTTTTAGCCTTATGTATTATTAGTTAATCCTTAGTAATGTTCAGAAAGCTTACCAGCTGATACTTTATAGTTAATTAAAAAGCTGATCTTTCCATCTTTTATATTTTACAGGCAAATCGTTTTGCATGTTATTTATATGATGCTGTGAAATTATATGCATTAGCATTAACAATAGTATTGAACGAAACTACCAGTGAGCAATATTCAGATGGCTATGATCCTGTCTCGGATGGAAAACGGATCATTAATCACATCTTGGGGCGTGTGTATCGAAGTAAGTATATCAAAATAGGGTAGTAGATTTTTCATAATTTATTTAATGAAATGAAATATCTTGACGCTATGCTGTTATATTTATCCCATTTTTTTTCCGGTTTGATGAACCGAGTACTGGAATGCAGGTGCTTCAAAAAAAAAAAAAAAGAACGATGTTGATTGCAGGTATACAAGGATTCGATATGCATATTAATAGCAACGGGGATGCACAAGGCAATTATACTCTACTGGCACTACAAGAAATAGAGCCAGTACTGGATGTGAATAATCCGGACTACTATCCGCTTAATTATGGTTTAGCTATTACTGCTGATTTCGTTCACGACTTTTTGGGCGATCTTCCTCTGTTACGCTTCAAACGTAATATCCAATGGCCTACCGGATTTGCACCTCGTGACGAACCTATTTGTGGATTTCATGGGAAAATGTGCAAAAAAGGTTTCTTTTTCAGTTTCATGTTTGAACAGGAAAGTTATAAGTGATTCAGCACCCTTTTTCGTATTTTTGTTATTTGGAATTTGGTGAATCTTGAAAGATCATAATTAAAAATGTGAAAATATTATTGCCTGTAAGGACTAAATAAATTGTTGCCTGCAGGGACAGGCTAATTTTAGTATTACTGAAGCATATCCTGTTATCCTGGAAAGTTCTTTCAGATTGGTGGTTAACAGTTTTTCTGACAACAACCACTGCGTTCTGTTTTTTCTCGGTTATTGGAAGTGCAATGATTTATCGGTATGTTACACAGTTTAAGAAAGAAAAAGAAAGTAATTTGTAGTAATTGCTCCAGATTGACGTTTGATTTTCAGAAGAGATGAAATAATTTCAGGAGTTACAAATTTGAGAAAGAGCTATCAAATGTTTGGAAAATTGATCAACGCGAAATCGAAAAGATTGTACAGTGCTGTGAGTCTGCTGTTTCATTATATGTTGTGGAAAATAACCAGGTAATCTTTTTTTTTTTTGACAAACTTTTATGGCATTTACTTCATTGCAGTTACCAAAAGATATTGAATCCCTTCTCCATCCAAACTGT
Organism: Loa loa; assembly: GCF_000183805.2. Lineage (NCBI taxonomy): Eukaryota > Metazoa > Nematoda > Chromadorea > Rhabditida > Onchocercidae > Loa > Loa loa. The sequence continues at coordinate 17,108 of NW_018108728.1, read as the reverse complement.
TCTGTTAGTTATCCATTTCATTGAACTTTCCGACATAATGCTAGTTGAATATGTATGATTAACTGAGTCAAACACTGAAAAGTAAATACAATCATATCTATAGAACTCTTAGATGTTGCTGCAGAACGATGAGGAGTGCAATCAGGAGAAACGGTGGCCTGGATTATGTGGTGTTGCACTTTATAAAGGAGCTGTGGTATCCATTAATGAAATTACTTATCCGCGTAAGGTAAAGGAATTGACTCGAGCAGCCAAATTGGAAATGAGAATTATGCGTCAGTTGCATCATGACAATGTTAACTCATTCAGGGGTGTGCAGTTTGATATATTTTGTGACATTCATTGGTTCGAGAGCGATTAATTAATAGCGATTGATAATAACTATCGTCAGTTCAATTGCATCTAGATCCCATTTAAAGCTAATTCGTAATGGTATCACTAACAGTAGGATGGAATAATATCTCTGCTGGCTGATCTTTTCGTTCTGATAGCATTTTCTGAATGAATCCTCGTTGTCTTACATGATTTCCTCATTTAAAAGAAAAGAGAATCTGTTCAGAATAGGTTGATAACTTATCTGACGAATAAAGCATTCCTTAGATTGTAAAGTTGATAAATTTTTCCCTTAGAATCAATACTAGATATATAGGAATTGTGGTTGGTTCGTCATCTATATGTGTAGTGAGAGAATTCTGCGCGAGAAGTTCATTGATGGATATCCTCCGTAATCATGACCTCAAATTGGACCATTTATTCATCGCATCATTTGTGGAAGATCTTGTAAAGGTATTCTCTAACTTATTAACTTATTCATTATTTCATTGTATTTCTAAACATTGCATGGCTGAAAAAATGAAATATTGTATATTGGTTTAAAGGGCATGATATATCTGCATGAATCAGACTTGGGAGTCCATGGAAATCTAAAATCTACCAACTGCTTGATTACAAGTCGATGGGCTTTACAAATAGCTGATTTCGGGTTACACGAAATTCGAGATGGCCAGGAATGGGGAAGTGATGATTTTATGGTTGAGTTTGACAATATTCTTTCATACTTTGTACCACTTCCGTTTCTTTCTTTCTACATTTCACATTTTTGCATGTACCTGTTTCATACGTGAATATAACATTTTTTGATATTTAGTGGGAAAATTTTCTGTGGACGTCGCCGGAATTGTTACTGAAAAGTGGATGTGTGCATTCTGTTAAAGGTACTCAAAAGGGCGATGCTTATTCGTTTGGTATTATCTTGCATGAAATTATAACACGACAGGGACCATTCATGATGCTCCGAAACAGTGATTTAACTGCCAAAGGTTATTTCTGTTTTCTGTCTTGGTCAACTTTTTATTAATGTGTAGTCATTAGTTTTTACAGCTTCATTTTTGGTTTTATGGATGCATATAATCTAGTATCACGTAAAACAAAAAATAACTTGCAGAAATTAATACTCTGATGTTGTTATCATAGACATGTTGTCATCACAGGGATCAGAAATCCCAGAACTTATTTTAAAATAAAGATCCGAATTTATGCCGTTGCAGCTGTCAACAGCTATATGAATATCTATATGAGGTCCCAAATTTCCATAAGATATGAGATTTTTTTTGGTTTGATTGCCATTTGTAGATGTCACATTACGTCATACTACGTTATGTCACATCGTATTGTCACATTACTTGAAATTTCGTGATGTGTCTTCATTGGGTATGTGAAATATGTGAACATTAAAATTGTAGAAGTAGTGTTGAATGTATTGAATAATGTTGATTATCGTCCATCATGTGACGGGCTCCCGGCTGCCAGTTATGTTGTCAATGTTATGACAATGAGTTGGTCTGCTATTCCCGGGAATCGTCCCGACTTCCGAACTATTCGACACAAACTAAAACCTATGTTTGAACCAATTTACAAAAGAAATATTATGGTATGTTTAAAAAATCCATTTATAAGCTTTCGAATTGCTGAAAAAAGAATAACTAAACTTTTATGGCCAACTTTATGTTAGCATTTGTTTTACTTTTTTCTTTGTTTGACTTATAATCATATATCCTGGTAATTTTTCTCAACAATTTGGTAATTTTTTCAAGAATTCTTCATGTCCTTTATCATGACTTTTAGTTATTATAATGAATCAGGATAACTACCTTGCATATTTTAAGGACCATATGATGGTAATGATGGAGAAATATCAAAATCAGTTGGAAGATTTAGTGGATGAGCGTACCACTGAATTGAGAGAAGAAAAACGGCGAACAGAAAATTTGCTTCAGCGTATGCTGCCTGTGTATGCTTTTCAGAATGCTTTTAATTTTGTAGAGGGAGAAAACATTGAATTAACACTTTGTCAAAACATTGAATTAACACTTTTCACCATATTGACTTTAATTCAATAATTAAATTTAATTTGCTAGATTTTATTCATTTATTAACGTTGTCCTTCCCTTTTTCTTGTTTTAGTTTAAATTTTGATAATGCAATTGGTCAGCTTTAAGGCATTATTTAATTGCCATGGCTTGTAGTATTAATAATTCTTTTTTTTTCTTTTATTGTGGTTTGTAGTACCCCGATTATGTTCTGTTCTGATCATTACTATGTTTTACATGTTACCATGTTCTGATCATTCTGCAATTTCTTTAGTTCGGTGGCTCAGCAGTTGCTTGCTGGTCGGGATGTTGTACCGGAATCGTTTTCTTCTGTTACCATTTATTTCTCGGATATTGTCGACTTTACAAAAATCTCAGGCGTATCAACTCCTTTGCAAGTAGTTGAATTCCTCAACAAATTATATACCCTATTTGATCATATCATCAAACAGTATGATGTTTACAAGGTTATTTTATTTCCATAGTGTTCTCGATATGTTTCTTGCTTAGAGATTTTAACTGACGAAATTCAAATGATTCGAAATATTGAATCTTTACGGCATGACGAAGTTATTAATCAAATTACATTAAAATATATTCATAGTATATTTTCTTCTAAGAAATCCTGTATTGTGGCCCATAATCAGGAGACTTTCAGTAGGTGGTCGGGGATATCTCGCTGACCCATTAATTGTTGATGATATTAAAAAGTTGAAAAGAATTGAGCAGAATTTTCACTGTTAGGTGGAAACGATAGGTGACGCATACATGGTAGTCTCTGGAATGCCTGAAGCTCGTCCGGTCGAAGTACATGCAGAACAAATTGGTATGATGGCACTTCATCTTCTGGCTGCTGTTCGGAACTTTAAAATCCCACATCTACCCCAGGAACAGCTCAGATTACGTATTGGCATTCATACAGGACCGTGTGTGGCTGGTGTTGTAGGCAAAACAATGCCACGTTACTGTTTGTTCGGTGATACAGTGAATACAGCTTCACGTATGGAAAGCAATGGTTGTCGTAAGTTACTTTTTTGGTATATTTCTGTGAGACAAACAGTAACGAATTGAAAGCTTAGTATTTAGCTGATCTGATGAGAATTTAAAGGGTTCTGGGTTATGGTTTTGTATTTAGTAAAAAAAAAAACGCAGAGTTTGTTGTGGTGAAGTTACTAACTTCTTCTGGATTCCCGCTAAATTATTTTATTACGGAAGGATACAGACAAGTTTTTGTTAAAAATTCTGAGAATAGAAGAAATCACTGATACTAGATTCACTTTTAAATGACGTTTGAAAATTTTTACAATTTCACAAATGTTTTCAAATTGCAAAAGTTTTCTGGCTTATTATTATCTGCTACCTTGAAGTTTTGTAGCCCTGAAAATTCACTGCAGCGAAGAAACGCATGATGTTCTAGCAAGGATTGATGGTTTTGAATTGAAAAAACGAGGCACGCTGCAAATTAAGGTCGATTGCACTGACTACTAAAATTACCGAGATTGGAAGACTTATTTTTCACTTGATTAATAATCCTTTTATATTTTATAAACGAATTTGAAAGTTTGAGTCAGAAGGTTTTCTTATTCTTCTTAAATGAGTGACGAGGTTACTGTTTGTTTTTTTTCTTTTTTTTGCTCAATTTGTTTTTGGAGAGAAAGGATAAAATACCAATTTGTAATATTTGTAGGGTAAAGGATTAATGACTACGTATTGGTTAACATCTCGTAGAAATGCAACATTTGCAATAAAGGATGAATGCGAGCTGTTGTTGGATGAAAAGTTGACACCGAATATTTTTCCACGAATGTCTGTTCGAAATAGAAGACTTTCCACTTCGGGTATGTGCAGTTTACTGTAATGATGTCTCTCGTGGTTTGTTTTTCATTATGTGTGAATTCAAATGAACACATTTCTACGATATGTTATGTAGATATAGTTCCCAAAAGTTTTGTATCAACTGCGACGTATTGTTGTAGGTGGTTTAATTATTGATATATTGTCTTCAAGTTTAGTTTTCATTTTCATTTTCATCATACATAGATTTAGATTATCACTTTTCTTGCATAATAATCTATCATTTTACGAGGAAGAGGAATATAAATCGATTCGGGTATAATCTAACTCTTCTTAAAGCAGTCAGTAAAGGATCATCTATTTCTTTGGTTGGAAAGGAGCCATCGTTGTTACGCCGTATCATTGAACGTGCTACATTTCTTCGGGACGATAACTTGTGTACTAGTTATATCCATGAAAATAACAATGTCAACAGTAACAGGCCACAACTGACATGTTCGATTTTTCCGTACAGGTACATGTATGTTTATTTATGTATGTATGCAACACAATGAAGCAAAACAGATGCTATTATATGGCAAATTTTATTGTTCTATTTCTTCACGTTACTTTGTAATTTAGAATTGTTAAAACATTCTTCGGATGTTTTATGGTAATTTGATAGTCATACCAACTTGTTGCTAGTAATAGCAAGTTAATAAGAATCGCCATCACTAATGAAAACAAAGTGATAAAATAAATCTATAATGAAGAAACTGATGATGTGAAGGATGCATAATGTGTTTCTTAATGTGATGATATTATTTGTGATCTAATTTGTATTATTGTGTTGCCAGGATAAGGTGTAGTTGTGCTTGAGGTAACTCTTCGTAGGATGAATGTAATTTTAGGATATCTTCATAAGTGAGAGAAAAAATAAACATCCGGATCGCGAGTTATCTATATCAATGCAAATAGGTAGAGTCGTACGTTGTCAAGGATATGTGAAAGAAAGAATTACGGTTGCCTGACGATTCCTCGAAATATGAAGCATTAAATGTACATTGTGTAAACAACAACTTTTGAGCGGGAAGGACTTACCCAAAACAAATCGGGTATTGCTATAATTGGTTTATTTATACACCTTGGTAAGATTAAAAGATAGCCGGTATGCTATTGATCTTATGGATTTCATCATGAAATCTTTCAGTTCATTTGTATCAATTATATAAGGTGCAGAAGCTTCATCCATATACTTCTATTATAGCATTTACTGTTCCCTTTTCTTTTTTTTAATGCTTTACCATACAATATAACCATCAGAATTTTTATAGACGATCATCTTCCCTACCTTATAAGGATGCGTGTGGTCAACAAATGAAAGATACAGAGAAATTGCAAGTAAATGAGATGCAAAAATCTGACAATATGCAATATCTTGGAAATTATAGTGGGATGCAGTCACTCTGTAAAGGTTTGATGTCAAGGTGAGTTATTAATCAATTTGTATTTGCTTTGTCATCTAGTGTAATTATCAGAATTTCTATGGGGAGTCATCTTTTCTACCTTGTAAGGATTTTATAAGGAACATATAAAATATGACGCGTACATTGTTCGGACCTGTGCAAAAATATTGTACAGTCTACGGGAAAGAAATTTCCATAGTCAAAAATAAAATTTAAAGTTGAAAGAATCAATCAATGAATTTTTATTTGGGTCAAAAAAATACGGAAGAATTATGGGAAAGAATTCATGTTTTTATAGTACACATAAGTAGATGGTGAAATTTCATGAAATGAACTGAACAATGCACTTTCGTAAAGTGCTATCTTTGTGGTAATTGATTTGAAATATTTTAGATCACAAAATGAATAACATGGCAAGTGATCATAAAACATTCTGCTAAGTAAAATGAAAACGAATAATTCGTGTTAGTCATGTTTTAGAAAACGTCCACTTTCTTATGAAGCTGGTATATATTCAACTGATAATGCTGAGATATCAGATGTTCGTAGTCCATTGATTTTGGAAAAATGCAAGATATCGAAGTATGTACAGAGTTAGATATTCAGTATTGATAGAGCTTAAATATAACATTAAAGACAATACATACCAATAGAGTAGCGTAGTTGTTTGTTTTGTTGCTAATTTTAGTTTACCTTAATAATTGGAATTTCAGCCTTGAATTAATAATTTTAAAAAATTGAAAGACTTTTTTTTAAGCTAATAGCTTCCAAAATACGACTCATTGCTTACACGATTCAAGTTCATACTTGTAGATGGCCAAAGCTCATCAGAAGTGCACTTTCATTGTCACAAAGTCGTGATCGGGAACAGAAGAACCGGTTTGGTCAAAATTTAAAAAACGTTTAGCCACAAGTACATCCACAAATTCATCTTGGCACCGCTTGCCTCATGCACTTTATAGTTCGAATTCATCGATCATTCATGCTGACAACAACTGTTCCTGAGAATCTGTTGCTTAAAACTAATTTATTCCAATAGAATGGTATTTAAACAGTGGATGGATTATGCTATTTCAGGTTTTTAGAATGCTTTTGTTGTTCATAATGCGATTCTCCTAACCTTTCTCATCATTTCTTCGTTAATTCTTGAATCTTGTTTTCTGCTATTCATATATCGTACCACATATTCTACCCAAACAATATAATAGAGTATCTGATCATTCCCTTCTCCCAAATATTGTCTATTTTTTATCAGAATTACCAAAATGAACGAAATTTGTAAATTGTCAAGTCTGACACAAACATTCATTGAACTTCACTCTTCTCGGATGTGTTAATTTCAAGGATCTCACTTAAAGTAGAATTTACGTTTTGTTTATATTAAACAGTATTTCTGTATACGTTATTTATGCAACAAATTCTGTTGTAACCCGTGTCGTACCTACTTCTTGCCTTTCATTGATATAAAATTTCCCACTAAGAATGAAGGGAATAGGTATGATATATTAATAATATTCAAGTAAGAAATTAATTTTTAGTTAGATTACCGTCACTTATCATACGGTAGAACAATTCAGTGATGAATTAAATGAAATATTATGAACGAATTAGAAATCTGAATTTAATAAGAATTCAATGATAATTTGAATTTGTAATTTTACTTTCCATTTAGTCAGTATGTTAATAGTTAGTAACGTTAGTTATTTTTAATCTAAAACATTAGGCATACTGAAGTATATTCATAATTGAAGTTTTTGATTGTAATTTTCTTTTTCTCCTTATTGATGCATGCTCTAATGTGATATGCCTTATATCGTGATATTGTTGTAATTTTGTAATCTTTCCTACTTACTTAGATTTTTCTTTGTAATTTAATAATCGAATAATTTATTTTAATTAACTTGATTTGATTCGAACAAATTTTTACTAATAAAATAATGTTTGTCGGCAAAAATATGATAAACTTTAATGGCAAAAATATGACGAAACAGAAATTTGTCACAGCGCAAAGAATGCTTGGTGATTTTTGATCTATCATTTTATGATAGATATTAAAAGTAAAACTTTGTCGTTATGCTGGAGGAATCGGAAATGCAATAGCTGAAATGCTATATGGTATCGAATTAATGCTATATGATATCGAATTACCATAATTACTTCTTTCAGAGAAGTAATTAATACTTTAAGCAGATGGTATAATCATTTATCTGCATATAGGATAGATACAAAGACGCGTATTATCGTGATAAATTAATTTTATTGGGTGGGAGATTTAAATTAGGTGTAATTAGATTTGAATGATATTGGAAGTATTTTAAATAATTTCAACTCCAATCCTGTTCTCCATTTCCATTTATCAGTTTATCAGTTATAGTAAGCATATAAGTCTGATAATGTACGTGATAAATAGAATAATTGAAATAAAAATGATTGTTTGACGGATATTATCTATCGTTTGTTTACATTTCATTTATTTCACAATGTTTATATTTCATTTATTTATTATTTCATACAATCAATTAATTTACCAATTATTCTTATCATTGAATGATTGGTATTTATCAGCATAAATACGAGCAAGAAAATTATTGCAATAATTAAAGGTTTATTATTATTACTATAATTAATTAATGAGTCAATTAAGAAATGTTCCTTCCAAATGATCGCATTATTATTATTTGTTATCACAACTTAAACATATTAATTCCATCCATTTTTTATTCTTCATTTGTTTTATCTTAATTCAATTAACTTAATTTTTGTTTAATTTGCGATAATTTAAATCAAATTACCTTTATTCAATAGGAGTTAAAACTTTGCTACTTTCGAATTTCTATACTTAAAATATTACTTAAATTGAAAACAATTATTTCGTAATCATTTTAATATTTTTCTTTCGAATTAAATTCACCGATTCATTTAACTTTTTTTTCCTCCATTATTTGTGAAAGACGTACTGTAAAAAACACTCTCAGATAATTAATTAACTCATTAATTAATTCAATGAATTTTAATCCTCTTATGCGCTTATTGTTTATTGTTCTTATATTGTCGCTTATTGTTCTTATGCGCTTATTGTTGATTAATGATTTAATATTAAGCATTGTTTCTTCCCATTTCCATTATTATCTGTCACTTCTTTTTTTTTGTAATATTTATATTTATTTCAAAGGCGCATATTACTATTACCAATTAATTAATTTGTTTACTAATCTTATCATCAGATGGATAATATATCCTATAAATATAAAACAAATTAATTCTATTAATTTCGATAATAATATCATATCGTCATGTTTTGTAATTTTAAGAATTTTAAGATTTCTATCATAGAAAAGTAATTAATTTAAATTAATTCCAAGAAATGTATTATTTCAAAATTTGATCAATACATTTATGGAAATTCTTAAAATTCAAAAAAAAAAAAGTAATTTGAAAGTTTGCATTCTATTTTACTATTTTGATTGGTGGATTGGCTGATTAATAAATGATAATGATATGATCATATCTTTTAATCATTCATTATTTTAATTAATAATACTATCGTTATTTGTTATAATATGACTTACTTTCATTAGTTGCACTTAGATTAGGACAAATAAAAATGACTGTCACATGTATAATTCATTTTTATTTCAAATTTATTTCATATCAAATCTTCCATTTTCCATTTCTCCATAAAATATTTACTTTAAAGTATTTTCACATATTTCATTTTCCAAATATTTACTCCAAAGTACTTTCACATATTTCGATTTCGAAATATTTACTTTAAAGTACTTTCACATATTTCAATTTTGAAATATTTACTTTAAAGTACTTTCACATATTTCAATTTTGAAATATTTGCTTTAAAGTACTTTCACATATTTCACTTTCGAAATATTTACTTTAAAGTATTTAACGCTAAAATGAGAATGAAACTGTAATTTTTGAATATGTAGATATTTACATGTGAATTGGAAAATCCATTAAGTATGATGTGAGAAAAAAAGAATAAACCTAATGTCCGTGAAATTGAAAAAGATCGCTTACATTGGAAGAAAATGCTAATTTCTAAAAATACTAAAAATTCATTTGAATTGATTGTTACTTGAAATTTAACAAAAATATGATGTTATCAACTTTTTCCTTTGTAAAACTTAAATTCTTTCTTTTTTTTCTCAAAATTTTCTTTTCAAAACTGTTATTTTTATGAGTTTTAAAGCTTTCTTTTTCTCTCTTTTTTTTAATTTTCTTTTTTTGCTACTTTAAAAAATTAAAAAATTGCAATTTTCCTTTTTTTTCTTTTCATAATTTTACAAAATCATTTTATTAGTAAGGAAAATGAAAAATTAATTTCTTAAATGAAGGAATTAAACGGAATGATTTAAACATTTAGCATTATCATGAGCCGGATTTGGATTAGATTATATATCGTACAGAATGTTCGGATAATTTCTGTTGAATTTCTGATACAATAAGAAAATAAATTAATAAGTAATTTAACAAATGAATGAATGAACAAATAATAAATGAGTAAATAAATAAACAGATGAATAAATAAACAAACAAATAAATAAGTAACGGACAGATAAATAAGTAAATAAATAAATAAACAAACAAATGAATAAACAAACAGATAATTAAATAAATAAAACAAACTAAGAATGTTTTTAGATCGAGGAAAATGAATGAGGAAAGAAATGAAATGTAAATGAATTGATAAATTTTCATAAAAAAGATAACGAATGATGATGAATTGTTCGAATCTTCCTCTTATCATTATTTAATATTCGTTATCATTTTTATTGTCATCTATAACTTTCCAGTTATTATTTATTATCCATTTCTATTATCACTTACTATCATTTCTATTATGAACTATAACCTTTCAATCATTATTCACTGTTAATTTCTATTATCATTTACTCTCATTTCCATTGTAAACTATAATCTATTCATTGTTCATTTCCATTATCACTAACTATCATTATCACTTACTATCAAAGTTTAGATGATGAATAAATTAGATGCATCACTACGTTCTTATCAGTAATTATTAATACCCGACAATGATAAGTTAGATTTGCTGATAATTACTATCAGATGATCTTTGTCCTTGACAGTTACTGTGACATAATAATTGTGATAAATTAAGCGCAACAATTTTCGGTTCCTTATTCTAACTACAATTTCCTCAAAATATAATTTGCCGATATTTACATATAAAACTAAAATTAATTGATGATTTCGAACAAAAAGAAAAAAAAGGAGAAAAAATCTGATTTTTTAAAATAAGAAAATAAATTTGTAATAAGTTAAGTATGCTTATGTTAATTAAGTATATTTATGTTAATTAAAATGTGTTTACGTTAATTAAGTATGTTTACGTTACTAAATACGTTTACATTAATTAAATACGTTTGCATTAATTAAATGCGTTAATCATCTTTATCTAAAGTTTAATTAATTAATGCTAGCAATTATCTTTTGCAGTGATTGATTGGTTAGAATCCGGGGAAAAAAAAAGGATTTGATAAGAGTTAATGAAGAAAGATAAAGAAGATAATGAAGTATATTGTTAAAAACTTATTCATATTATATAATTAATCATTTGCCCGTGTTTTTTTTCTTGTCCTCTCATTTCTCTTTCCGCTAAATTTTGATAGCCCCTAAGCTTTTCTTGACCATTGACCATTCTGACCTTTTTATTCGTAACAAGGATCATAACGTTTAAAAATAATAAATTTTGTTAATTTGAAAATAATCATTAATTTAACATATTAGTTTATCAAACATTGATAAGAATAGCTATCATCTGCTTTCCAGTCATCGTTACTGTCATCCTCTTGGACTAATATTTTAATTTTTATAGTCCGTAAATTACTAATTGGGAAATTAATTAATCAAAAATTACGAGTGATATTTGGTTTCTTCTTAAAATTTATTCAAATTTTTTGGCATAATTTATCAAATTAAAATTTTCCATCCATCCAAAACTTTCAATATTTCACATATTTCCCTTATTGTTTTAGAATTTTCCCCCGCTCTCTTCCTTCCCGATCATTCCTTTTTCTTATATATAGAGAAGAGTATGATGTAAGTTATCTAGGATAATAAAAAAAGATAAAAAAGATGAGCATGAACATCACCTGAATGAATGCTAAAAAAAAAAAAAAATACAGTAAAAGATATTGAAAAGAAAAAAAAAATATGAAGCAGCTAAAGGTTAAAGGTTACGATAGTAAGTAAAGCTGAAAAGAAGAAATGATGACAAATATGGGATTAAATGACAATAATTGAATGATTTGAAGAAAGTAGTTGTTTTAGGTAAAATTAATGAAAATAGATATGCAAATATGATCAAAAATATGAATACGAAAAATAGGAACAGGAAGAAGAAAAAGTTACAAGAGAAGATAAATTTTAATGAAAAAGTTGAAAATGGAAGATAAATTTTTAATTTTATGAAATTATGGAATATATTTATTTCATTTAATATTTATTTAATCATTACTTATTTTTATTTAATCTTTAACCTTTCGCTTTCATTCATTTATTCAATTAATTAACAATGTTTTTATCTTGTTCATTTATTGAAAAGATGATAAATATAAATGTAAATATATAATAAAAAAAGAACGAAAAAATTGAAGACTTGAATATTCTCCTTTCAATTCATTTCATTCCATTTCATTCATTTGTTATTCATTCCATTTCATTTATTTCAAATAAAAGGAATGAAATGGAATTAACAATGAAATGAAATAGAATTAATTTCCTTTTCATTCATCTATTACATTGATGTCATTCATTTATTTTATTCATCAACATTTATCAGCATAACCCTTTCTCATTTACTAATAACATCTTATCATATCAAAAAGATCAATGAATTGATAGTAGAAGGTAAATGTTATATTATGTATTCAACTATTCATGCTTTTTTTGCTAATTTATTTTTTTCCAATACCATAAAATACATATTTAAATACATCAAATGCATATTTAAATACACAAAATAGATATTTAAATACATAAAACACATATTTAAATTCATGAGTACATGTTTAATAATTATTTTGATTTTACATAATTAAAATTGCAAATATTTTTTAACATATACCAATATATATATGCTAAACAATATGTTTGCGTGTAATACGTACGTGTTCATTTGACGGAAATATATATATATTGCTTTTTGCCATAAATTAAAAGATGAATAATTTCAGGATATTTCATTTTACTATAATTTTTAAATTTAATTACAAAACTATCAATCGATAATTCATTAATTGGATAAATTGAAAAAAATTCAACAAATTGAGAGGAAGAAAAAAAAAACGACAAAGTAAGACAGATATGTTAATTTTAATAAAATGGAAATATAATATTTTTGTTTTTACAGTATTATCCGATTTCATAAAAGTTGTTTGGTTTTTTTTTTTTGAATGAATAATTTTGAAATTGCAATTTTTTTTTTTGTCAAGAGAGAATGAATAGAATTTGTAAGGTAGGGAAAAATAAGCAAAAAAAAAAAAAATCATGGAATAACAGTAACAGGACAAGATTTAACCTTTAATTAGATGTCATATGTTTTTTTTTTTTCATTAGGAATGATATGATACTTGTTGGTTATCACTATGATATCAATGTTTTCATATCACTTGTAGTATCACTTACTTACAAAATTGGTCGAATATTAAAGTTTGCAGTAGAAGATGAAAAAAAACCGGAAGAAAACCGGATTTTTTTTTTTAATCTCAGGAAAAGCGTACTGATATTTATGCGGAAACGAATGGGCATGGAAATTACTATTACTGAAATAACTATTTAAATGGAAATAATGATTAACGTTTTAAAATCATTCAAATTATTGCACGTAAAGTGACGTAAAATGACGCAATTCGTAAACAGACGTAAAATGGGAAAATTGAGATTACACGGTGTAACATATTTTAACTGCGTAGTATACGTAAAATTTTTAGCATATTTATTGCTAATAAAACTGTATAACATCCTCATCCGTGTAAACGTTAACATTATATTTAATTATTCAATTAACTTAATTAACATTTTATGATTAATAATTTATATGTGGTACGGTAATAATTTCAGGTAAATGAATACTTTCAAATATTCAAGACAAACAATGATACATTATTGAAAAGTAATACATACGTGATAAAGTGATAACGTAACATTATTGAAACGTAATACATACGTGATAAAATGATAACGTGATATATACGTGATATATCATTGATCATTCAGATGATATATTAAAAATTACTAAGCTTACTTATTAATTCCTCCCCAATAAGTAAGGGCGCAAAAAGTACTAACCAATTAAGGATGTTCACATACCTATTCAATATTCCGGATTTAATTAAATAATTTGTCATTCATTATTTAATCGTTTACTCAATCAACTAATTGATCATCAAATCAAATCAATCAATCATTTTGTCAGATTATTTCAGGAAAAATAACCGGATTAAAAAAGGAGCAGGCAATCAATCAATCAATCATTTTGTCAAATTATTTCAGGAAAAATAACCGGATTAAAAAAGGAGCAGAGATCAGGAAAGTGGGGGCACTGATATTTGGTGATGCTAAATTAGGAAGTGATGTCAATGAACAAATGATGTAATTGAGGCGGTAATGAGAGAGTATATAAAGAGAGAAAAAGCAATAGAAAAGGAAAAAACTGTTAAAAAAGATT
>NW_018108728.1:0-1468 GCF_000183805.2 Loa loa | reverse complement strand
AAAAGAACAATAAGAAAAGGAAAAAACGTAAGTTAAAAAGAATTCTCTTCCTTCTCTTCTCTCTCTCTCTCTCTCTCTCTCTCCCTCCCTTTCTTTTTTCTCCCTCTTTATGTATATTAGATGAGAGTTTATATTCGGACATATTTATGTTGTATTAAATTTATTTTACATTAAAGTGAAATGGGAATTTTGCTCCTTTTACTAATGTTGAAATTTAATAGCATGCAGCGTACGCTGCAAACAATACCAAAATTTGAAGTTATTGACGGAAAAAAAAAAGTAATAGTTTTGGGATGTGTAATTTCTTTGATATTATATCACTCATTGATCATTATCAGTTAATATATTGATTTTACTTGATATATATTAACGTAAAATCATTTATGTCTTAAATGAAATTATTTCACGCTTAACATGAAGTCATTTGTATTTAACGTAAAGATCATTCACATATAATGCGTGAAATCATTTACGTCTAAACCGGAAATTATTTGTATGCCTAATGTGAAGTCATTGACATCAAACGTGATTTGACGTAATCTATTAATTTCCTCATAACATATTATATTTGACAAGTTTTTTTACTTTTTATTTTTTATTTTTTTGAAACATTTTAAATTCTCACAGCAAAACGATATTTGTATTAATGCTATTTAATTGTGATACAAAAGTTTAAAACTTGTAAAATTTAAAAAATTGTTAAGATTTTATATTTCACGTGGGATTTCATATTTTCACGTACGTTACTCCTAACGTAACGTTTGTTATTGATTGTTTATTTTTGTTATTAATGATAATATACATTACGATTGAGATGTTTTGTTTTTTGTTTGTTTTTATTCTTTTTTTTTTTTTTTGGTATACAATTTGAAAAATTAATTTTAATACATCATTTTTGGCTAATTTATTTGTTAATAATTATTGCTAAATTAATTTATTTCAATTATTTCGTTGTTTTTAAATATTTTAAAGTTTTATTTTGAAAGAATAAAGAATAAAATTGTTTTGTTAATCATCGATGGATTTATTTCAGCAAACTGATAATATCATATCAGAATAATTATCAAATAATCATCGTTTTGATCATTCGTTGATTGGATCATTGGCTAATGCATAAAATAGTCAATGATTATTGTAATACAAATTAATTTGTTGTAATCATTGGTGGATATTTGATTTCCTGGTTGATCGCTGATCTTTGCTTCGGTAGACAGGACAGGATTTATTCATTAGTTAAATTTAAAATATGAAATTTTTTAATTTTACTGCCATTTTAATTAATTAATGAAAGGTAATCCATAAGAAATGATATTTATTCCGGAAGATGATAAATGACTGAATGGATGAATACAACCAATGCAGTTAAATTCATTAGTAATTAACCGGATTTCCCTAACCGGTATAATTGATACATTTCCTGTCTTGCTACTTATTTCCTTTTCTTCATTTGTTCACTCATTCTTTCTTT
>NW_018108727.1:10297-32096 GCF_000183805.2 Loa loa | reverse complement strand
TCTGATATTCTCCTTGTTAAATTCTATAATTCGAAAAGTTATTGATACAGTAATGAAAAAAGCACAGTAACTTTGCAAGCATACAATTTGATCATCTTTTTGAGTCATCCTTTTAAATCAACATGCTAATGAAGTTATTTATTGGACAACATGCTAATGAAGTCATTCATTGGATAGCATAGTATTTTATTTTCGTTAATATTATCAATAGTAAAATATTCCACAAAATGCGCCATTCAAGCGGTATTGCAGAAACACTATTATATCAACATTATGAAGATTATTTGAAAAATGGGATAAAACAGTTTTGATATTAAACCATCCTTCATTAAAAGCTTCCTGATGCGCGGTACATTTTATTGTTGTCATTAAGATAGGAATGAATTGATGCAAGAAAGTTGAACCAATTTTGAATGCTGATCTTTAGGCATTAATAAACGACGTTTGATATCTGGCATTAAATGTTAAAACTTTAAATCTGCTTCTTCCTTCAGTTTGGTTAGTTCATATATATATAATTGTTCTGTAAGTGGACCAGATTTTCGACTTTTGGAAACTCCATTACTAAAATGGCATACTTTTAAATTTGGGACTAAATGGAAAATGATCGGATATTGTTTGTTTCCCATGACCTTGCAAATTTTCAATGATTAATTCGTTAAAATTAATTAATCGTATTTATCAGTGCTACCAAGACTTGAAGTAGCGCTGATAAAAACTCCTTCGTTGCAATAGCATTGTCATAATTACGATATTCTCTTGTATTACGAACCAGTGAATGAAATGGTCATCGTAAAGTATCATAAACTAGTGAATGAAAAAATCAAGATGTTGTGTTAGAATTTAAACCAACCGTATCCATTGAAAAATTGTCTCTTCTTGTCTTGGAAATATGGGAAGTTGCAAAATGATTTTTTTTTTCCAGTAATGAAACAAATATCTTCCTACAGCGAATAAAGTGACCTGCATTGTGTCATTTTCACATTCTTCATTTTTACATCTTATCTTTACGTGTTGTAGACAGAAGGTGTCGGAAAAGATAAACTCCTTGTCCCATCCTCTGACTTTTCAAGTCTAATTCATGGTCATCATCTGTCATTTCCGCATACTTTCTATTCTCTGTCTTCTGTTGTTGAGGAATAAAGTCCCTCCATTCTTTATTGATGCATTTCAACACTCCCACATGTGCTTCAAATCTCCTATCATTTTTCTGATAGTTCCTTTTCGTGCTTCATAATGCTCGCATATGAGGCAATTGTCGAATGGTCTCAGATCGAATTCTTTCACTTCGTTAAGAACTTTGATTAGCTTCCTCTTCGCCGGGTTTGCGCTCTGTATTATTGTAAATGACAAAATGACATTTCTTCCCAGCTTGTTGCACCATAAAATTTCTGTTGGGAAAGCTTATCTGTTGAATTCATTTTTCAGCGGTGTAGATTTATTCGGGATGTAATAACATCCCTGCACAATATTACTAATTAACAACAAGAAGGGTATAAAATATATGTATATATTACACGGTGAACTGGTAAGCGGTAATGAGTTATACAATAAGCGAATAATATGATCAACAAATTCCTTGTCGTTGCCTTCGATTCAATAATTTTATGTCGGTTAATTAATAGGTCGTTAAGTTGGAGATATGCCACGGAAAATGTATTTAGCGAATAGAATATGGTAGTTTGTTATCCAGTGGTGGCGGATAGGTGAAGATGTGGTTGTTTGTGGTTTGGCCGTGGAGGATAAGCGAAGAAGGTGTATTTTCTGCTCGACTGTAAAAACTTTATATATATTAGAATTATATATATATATAAGAATCATTTCTCCTTGTATATATATATATATATAAGAATTAGGGAGGAGTTTATAAAACTCCTCGGGGTTATCATGGAAGTATGGCTGCTCTATGGCATTGTCTATTGTGTAGGTACTGAGACGTCTTTGTATGATGCAGCTCATTGTTAGCTTATATCCTCTTCATTGCTTTAGTTTTACAAGATTTCATTACTGTGTCTGTTAGATATTGTGAAAATTTTATTTGAACATAGCTTTAATTTCGGTAATCCGATAAAAAGTAATAGGAACACAATTGGCATAGGGGATATGGAGAAGAATTGGTTGGATGACTGAAAGAGTTTAATGGAAAAGATATATTTCATTTAGCAGTTTCATTAAAGCGATTGAATTCACTGTCACAAGCTATACAGTGATAAGCTGAATTAAGCAATGGAAGCATAAATGTTCTTTAGAAAAGAGAAAGCCCTTTTCTTGATGCAATAAATTTGATAAAAGTCATCACTAGAATTAAATGTTCATACGGATTAGTTATCCTTGGCGCACACACAAAAAAAAAAAATCCTTTTATTTGTTATTTCAGTTTATTAATTCGTAAATCAAAAAGTTATCTATTTGTTTATAATTATGTAATATGCCCCATTCGTTATTAACGATAAGTATGGGGAATTAGTCTTTTGCAATAATTCAGAAGTAAATAAAATTCAGAATGAAGGATACAATGAGAATTGACAAATATGGACGTCCGATAATAATTCATGATTTGTGGTGTAATAGAAATTTGTATTATCTGTTTCAACTCTTTTCAAAGTTCCTTCAGGAATCATTGAACGTTGCAGCTAACGTTTAGTGGTTTCGGAAGGAACGATATCGGATTTTGTGAACACTGCATAATCCCTAAATGATGAAGTGAAAATATCGCCCTTGCAGAAAAAGATTAATGGCAATTAATAGTCTTTCGCACTGGAAAAGAAATGCAACGGTCCATTAAAAAATGATTTCCAGAGCAAATTTCCAGAGAAATTCAATTTTTTGAATTTTTTGTTCAACATTAGAATGGCAACATTTGAATCAAAAATAGAAAAATATACTGAAAATTGTATAAAATTCATCAGTTTACTCATATTCATTAATTTGAATCAGCTGGTAAAACTGGAAGCGGTTGAATTTCAAGTTGTGTTCAGCTGGTGTTCCACTCGAAACAAGTGCAAATTTAGCTGAGATTGGAAAGTTGAAGATCACTGCTTCAAATACTAACATAGCAAAGCAGTTATTATTTGCTTTAAACTTAATGCTTGAACGTTAAATAGCGTAATTTAATTTCATCGAAGGAGATGTAAATAAGATTTCTGAACTTTCTGACTTAATTGTCAAAGTAGGACAGATTTCTTTCCGGTGCTGTAATTAAATTGTGAAAAGAGGAATTTAA
The DNA here is from genome assembly GCF_000183805.2 of Loa loa. Lineage (NCBI taxonomy): Eukaryota > Metazoa > Nematoda > Chromadorea > Rhabditida > Onchocercidae > Loa > Loa loa. The sequence goes on along the minus strand of NW_018108727.1, from coordinate 28,873 downwards.
TTGAAGTAATTTTGCCCCCCTCCCCCGTTCCCCCTCCACCCCGTATATAATAACACGAACATGTGTGGTTACATAATTTCAGAATGAGTGTTCCATGTAACATCTTGACTGCTTGAATTTAAAAACAACACAAAAGTCTTGGGAATGGATGATTCAAGTTGTATTGATTACACTGATGCATATTCAGAAATTAGAAGTGCTTATTCCGATGACCATTCTTCTACTGATATACAAATAGGTGTAAGCATTTCTTTGTGCTCAGTTAGCGAATTCTAAAATTTTACAAAATATTGCAAATACATGAACGGAAGATTTCTTGCATTTTGCTTTTTAGAAATTAAAATTTTCGAAAGTATACGCTTGCATAAGTTCTATTGCCTATCTTGGTGACAAAAAAACATTTAATACTTTTTGCTTTGCAGGAAGAAAATGAAGCAAAATATATCAAAAGGTTTTGACCTATTTGTAAATTTCCTTAATCATTAATATCGTGAAAATTTGAAACTGAAACCTAAACACATTCAAACAGTAAAAATACTGCAGTCAGAATTTTAATCTGATCACTCATTGTAAAGTATTCATGCAAATCATTATAATGAGAGCAAACTTAACAAATGAATATTGAACATAAATTAGATGATAATTTTAGCCTCTGGACTTATTATCTTCAATGCCTGTGTTGCCATAAAATTCGACCATACGGTGAACTTTTCTTTCTTTTTTTTAATTTACCGTAAAAATACAATGTAATGAATATCGATCGACTTTCAAATACCAATACTTGATTAGTTCAGATTTGTCAAAAACATTGCTAAAATTGAAATTTCTATCTTTTGCTATCATAGCACTTAATTTGCTTGGATGAATAAGAAATATAATTTTCGATTTGTTTGATTATCAATGATTATTTGTTACAATTATAAAAAGACAAAATTACCTAAAAATGCTACTTTCAGATCCATCAATGGGTGCACTACCGCAGGAATGGCTTGATCCGAGCAGAATAAATTTTCGTACACGGACAATATCAGGTTCTAGCAATTATTCATGATGTACTTCTTTACTTTACAATTCCATATACTCACTGTCATTTTTGAATTTTTTTTTGGGATTCACATACTTACGCCTATCACGATGACTATTACATTTTCCGAATGATAAGATTTGATCAATAACAATTTGATTTTCTTACTCGCACCACAGGGCTTCACAGTGATAGCCGGTCAGTTGATGATACGCATCCTGAAGTTGGCTTCTCTTCAACGGAATCTAATACTGTATAAAATTACTATAAAATATTGACCAAGAAGAAATGATGACTAATAACTATTCTCGGATGGCAGAAATTCATTACTGCGAATGTTTCGGAAAATAATTGAACGTGCACTCATGATATTATACATATCGTATTTTTTTTCTTTATCACTTAAACGATAAAAATATAACAATGATTTCTTCAATGAATTGTTCGGATATATCGTCTCTCATAACTACACTTTATATGATACTGTATCTAAAGTAAATCAGCCTTCGATAGCAGATTGATTTATAAAAATGATTTATTAAAAGAAATGAAGCCTATCAAAATTTATCAAATTATCAAATTTTATTAAAAGCTGATTTATTAAAGGAAATCCAAATAAAAGCTCATCATCAATTTTATAGAAATCATCAGATTTATTGAAAAGAGCTGATTTATTAAAAGAAATTACCAAGATAAAAGCTAATATACTAGCCTTTATTTTAATGATTACTTTTCTCTGCAAACTCTAGGCTTTCATACAGTAAAATCCGAAACAGATATTGCCATTACAATATTTTATGAATATTTATTCGAAATATCAATTTGTCTCGTTTATTGGAATACCAGTTCTAATGATCATTCCATTTAATCGTTGCTCTCATTGCTTCGTTGACAGGTCACTGATACTAACATGCATGTATTAATATCAATGATCTTTATTCGAAAAAAAAATTTTTTTGAAGAAAATCTTCACAAACACATAGGTACCAAAAACTTTTGAATACATATTGAAATTTATTTTTCCCTTTGAAATAATCGAAACGAGCATTCATGACTGATTATTCTCTATCAGTATGGACTGTACCAGTGATTCACCTTGATTATAGCAATGTAGGAATCAAGGGAATAGCAATTTTTACCTGCAAAAGATTGAAATGAAACAACAATAGAAACCATCAACAATGGAAATCATTTAGATAAAATTGTTTTATTTAAATAAAAAAAGAAAACGCTTCAAGAATTTTTGATAAATATGTATTCACTTACTTATCTAGTAGTATATTTATATTTGACATACTAATTTCTCAATAAAATCCATTGTAATTTAGTTATTAGCTTGCTAAAAATGCTATTTTACTAGATGGGTAATATTTGTTATGATAATATCTGGTACTTTATACTGTTATTATTGTATCTGTGATCATTGCTATGGTAACTTTGATTATTTGTATCATACGCAATTTTTTTGCATAATTTCAATTGATAGTGAAAAGGTTAAAAAAGAAATCAATCATCAATTCATATTTAAAAAAAAAAAATTAAAAAATGAAGTTCTCTCAAATCAATAATTTGTTTATCTTACGAATTATTTTTACAATTTTAATTTATCCAAATATACTCAAATATATCACGATAAATGTCTTTCTTTTATTTACCTTATTTAGAGAGAAATAGCCAGAAAAAAAAAAAATAGGTATTTTCGGCAAATTTCCCTAAATTCTCCCATACCTTAGTTTTTCAGACTTTCTCGTAGATTTATCATTGAACAATAATCACAGGAATACATATACACAAACATACGATATATAATATCAACGGGTATTAGTTAAAATATTGCAATTTTCGTACCTATATGCAACAAAAATAATCAGCCAGTTGATCAAGAAGAATCTAAAAATGCCAAGTTTATATAATATTCATTAATTAATTAAGCAAAGAGGCAAAAAGATAACAGTTGGGAAACATGTACCATTTTTGCGACGATCTTATTAATTACAATAACCAATTCAGTTCATTTTGAAGACAACTCAAACACGAAAATTTAAAAAAAAGAGATAAAGGAGAAAGAGGTAGAGGAAAAGAGAGAGAGAGAGAGAGAGAGGAAATGAGGTTAAATCTTCACAATTACCTATTTAAAATGGACAAAAAAAAGATATAAATGAATCTTCACTGAAAGCTGCCATGACAGATGCTACATTTGACAAATGTTATTTCCGAAAAATCCTTTGTCGTAAATTTGGACTAAGTCAATCAGGTTCAGGCAATATACATAAGCTTGTCTCTTTAATTGTGTTAGTAATTGCAATGCTACTTCGACAGTGCAATAGCGTTTAGTGTTTTTGGTAAATTTCAACCTGAAAAAGTAAGATTTTATCAGAAAAGTACAATCGAAATTTCGATTTTGTTTGAAGTGTAGGAAATACCTGCCTCGGTTTATTAGTCTAAAAAAAGTTTTTGCTTCTTCCATTCAGCAAAACCTGCATATCATCTTGATCATCTTGGTCGCTGATCATGAAACCATGCTCCAAATCATTATCCCCTGTGGTCTTTCCAAATGTTATCCTAAATTGGTATCATTACATCATCCTTCCATAACTTTCGCAATTCGATTTCTAAAGTTGCCATTCCCTTAGGTTACAAATGCCGCCAATAATTCTTTGGAAAGACTCGCAATGGTGAATCAATGAAACAGCAATATCAACCAATATTGGTGGCTATCAGGATTGTCCAACAAAGTAGCTTATGCTTCGTTGGACAATTCTAGTAGCCACCAATATAGAGATGAAAATGCTGTTTCATTTCACAGTTGACAACGACAAACTATATAAATGAATTTGGAAATGAATGACCGAACTTAATCTGAGCAAGGTTGAGTTTAGATAGTGATAGCAAATAATTAAACCGATCGAGATTTTTCTCTTTGATCATTTTATCCTACCCTTGCTCGACTAAATTGGTGAGTTTCAGAGCTTTTTCCTTGACCATTTTCGCGGCTTCTGTGATTTAAGAAAACTTCTGGAATCCTTGGTCGAGGAAGGCAGGAAAGTAGTGAAGGAAAAACTTCTGAAATCCGTCGACAGCCAGTGGATGATCATCGCTGGCAGTACTAATGTGGTTTAAACTTTTCGCTTCTTTGACGACTTCCTTTTGCTTTAGATAATTTCTATTTGACTTCTCAAGTTTTTTGTTTCTTTTTTCAGTAATCCTAGATTTAATTCCAATTTTCAGATTTGCTGGCTTTTCTTCCGAAAATTGATATGCGACAAATTTTCTACGTGAGATAATCATAATGCGTAGAAATGCTTTGTTAAGATCGAATGATTATTTGGTAATCATTTGGTATTTACATGAATTTTTTTAGTTACTCGATAGGCTTAATAAATTTAAAATATTCAAATTCCTTCAACAATTAAATCAATAAATGCGCAAAATGCAAATGTTTCACGCTAAAAAATTTTCTTTCACTCAAATTTTATCATCTAAATTAGTATATTTTTCCCATAATTTGCAAACTAATTTACAAAGTTCGATTAGTTTTTCCAAAAATAATTACAAATTAATAAATAATATCAACCAAAGCGTTGAACAAATACATTTTCATGTATTTCCCGATACTTTTCTTCGCACTTTATGATCTGCTCGATGTTATTAATTGAGCAATACCTAATCAAATAGGAAATCGTTGACATGACTATTTTTGGTTCTCTAAACTAGTTACATTACCCTAATTAAAGTCTTTCCTTGACCAAGATCATTTTGGCTTGTATTTATTTATAACAGGAATCAGAAAATTCAAAAATAAGAAATTAATTTATTAATTTTAAACTTAGAGTAACATTATAATGTTAAAAATAAGGAACATAATTTCTAATAGCCTTCATGGACGACCATCCCTTGAGACCATTACTGGAAACTATGAAAACATTTCATTGAGGAATGGGATAAACTTTACCATCATATACGAATTATTAGTGATATACCGATAGATATCCACAAAGTCTCATTAAATTAATGGAAATTTATAATCATTATTGCTGCAATAGCATATATAATTTTGATTGTTCCATGATTTAAAATGAATAAAATTAGGAATTTTTGTCGCTAAATGCAAATTTTCATTGATGGAAACACATACAATCCATTTTTCGCATAACCTTTATTCTCATTATGAAAAAAACAAAACAAAAAGAAAAAAAAAGCACAGAATAGGAAGTGGTCGTTCGAATGATTCCCTAAAAATTGATTGGATGGTCCTAAGACATCTTCTAAAATTATAGTATATTACATCACCTTAATTAAAGTACAAACCTCCACAGTTTAATGAACTGTTTGACGCCAATTCAAGTAACGAAGAAGAAACAATAATTACTATAGAATGTAAAAATGTTTTACAGGAAACGCTTATTGTTACATATGCATGTACACGTCTTTCTTATCAAATGTTTTCAATGAATTCTATTTATTTGACAATTTTTGTTGATTGTGGTTATGAATACTTTCAACATATTAACTTATTCTACAGTTTTATTAGTTATTCTTCATACTCACTGATTTTTTTTCTTTTTTTTTACTGAAAAACTGATGAAGCGGCATTATTTATTTTCAAAAAATATCACCCAGAAACAAACAACGATAACACAATTTAATACTATATAAATAAAGAAAATTCGAAAAATGCTCATGATCATCATTTGGATAAAATACCGCCCTTATTCGATAACGATAATGAATATTCGCTCATAAGCATAATTTTCCAAATCTTGTTTTTTCTTTTCCTAGTTAAATAAGAGTTGAGAAAAGATATAAGCAGTACAATATGAATGCTGTACAATACAAAGGACATAAAAAGAAAAATAGGATAAAAAGGTATTACAATCCAATCGGGCCAATAATCAACAAATAACAGATGATAACTGAGGGGAAACTACTTTCTTATTACCATACGATCCAAAGCAAAATTTTGCGTTCAGCAATAGTTGGCAGATCTCTTGTGCTGTCAAGGATAAATCAGAACAGTAAAGTTCAGTCAAAACTTTCTTATACTAAACAAAATTCAGCAAAATTTTGCTCTCCAAAAAGTGACTGAATTGTAAATCACGTGAAACTATTTCAGTGATAATGTCTTCAATCAAAACCATTTTTGGACTAATAAGACATAAGATTAACATGATATTCGAACAAATTTTACAATTAAGCAGTTTCACGTAACCTTTTCAGACGTGCTCCGATTGAATCATCTGCAGCAACACTAGTAGTTTTAGCAGGACCTGCTGCAGAGGGTTCTGATGGCATGTCTGGCAAATTTTTAATCATTAAATCTATCTCACTATTGTCTGCAGCAAGTATAGCGTTCAATTCAGCTTCGAGATCGTTGTTAAGTTCATCAGCAGTCGATGTTGGTACACCAGCAGCAATAGCATCCTGAATTTCCTCCGCAGTTGCCATGGCATCACCGATATTATCCATAGTTTCATCAATCTGCAACAATAAAAAGGATTGAACGAGTGGAGAAAAAACTTCCCACAATATGCATTTCATGGAAAGGAAGAACAGAAATCAAATTAAAGAATGATTTTATGCAATAAAGTCAACTGAAATACTGGAAATATCAAAAGAATTACTTTAAAAAACATACCTCTTCCGGAGAAATACCCTGCCTTTGCAAAGTAGCTTTAAAAGCATCGGCACCAGCTTTGTAAGCATCCAAAATTTGCTTATTTTGCTTTGTTCGTCCTAATTGTTGCATCATTTCCAAAAGCCTCTGATATTGATTATCTTTAGCTTCAACTTCCTTTAGAGCCCGTTTCTTTTGACGTAAATAGTGGGCAGCATGATTTTTATCACCCTGACGTATGTACAGGCGAGCATCCTGCTCAGCCCTGAAGAAGAAAAAAGAAATAATTAAAGACAATGAATGACAACAAAATTAGTACCGTCGTATATTAAGCATCCACAATATCAAATATTCTACAGAAAAGTGAGGTAATAAAAACAAACAAAATCATTAAAGAGAATTTACTTCTTCGCTTTCAGTTCCAAACGTTTGATCTCATGCTCTAATTTATTCATCGCCCGCCTCATATCGTGAACGCCAGCATCAGATTCTGTCCACTTTATGGGACCACGAGCGGCGTTGTCACGGAATTTCAGAACTTCCTCTCCTATTTTAGATGAACCTATCGTTACCTGCAAGTAAACTTCATGATTGCGAAAAGTGACCAAACGAAGAAAATGGTAAACTAGATGGACTATTGGTAATACGGAAAATTCTAAGAGAACTCAATGGATTTCTGGGAGAAGCACATTTTGATAAAAGAAACAAGTTGCATCACTGATAGAAGATGTCAAAGATAACGGCATTTTAGTCGAACAGTAATCAACATCATCTTATGACATAAAAAGAAAAAAGATCCATAATAACAAACTTCGCCTCGATTAACAAGTTCTGCTAGTGCAATATCATAAGTTTTCTTGTTAGCAACTAAATTTTTACATTCTTCGAAAAATTCCGCCGAGTCGACGATTTCCGGTAGCATATCATCATCAACAGCATATTCACTTCGGAAAAACTCTAGCATACTGTCAGCATGTTTCTAAATAACCTTTATAACGTAGAGAACAATTTTTAAAAATATATAATAATGAAATGCCTTTTCTGGAAAAACTTCAAACGTTACAATTGTTCAGTTTATACAAATACAATTGAAAGATTGAAAACTAGGACTAAAAAAATTTGACTTGGAAGGATCAGAAAGCAGTAATACATGTGACGAGAAATTACTTTAACAGTCAGTAGATGAACATATTCTGTCTGGTTATCAATGGTAGCACCCCACAAACTTCCCATAAATGACCTGTATCCTCGCTGAAACCAATTCTGATTCCGGGCTTTGTAATCATCCAAGGTGATAATTTCACCTGCACTAAAAAGGCACCCTTCATAATGAACCGGATTTTAGCAATTACAATTGATACTTGATTATATTTAGCGTAGCGCGTTTAGTAATTTCGGCAACATTGCTTGTCAAATATAATCTATTTAAATGTTGTAAAAAAATTCAAAATATTATATCAAATTTGTGCGTTTTATTTCATCCACTTTCTCATAATTTTTCCTCTTCGGAAAACATATACCATAAAACTCCCGGATACTTTAAGAACCCTCTAACATTTTGACACTCTCATCTTGTATTACCAACAAATACACGGAAAGAAATTCAATGTGCTGATATATCTTAAAAAAATTAAAAAGAAGTTAATCGTTTAATTACCGATATTGACATCACTTGATAGGAAACTCACATAAAGAGATGTGATTTATACTGCTAAAAGTCATTTTCGATTTTATAAAATATTATTGTAGCAAAATGCTGCAATGCAAAAAGTTTGTGCATTTATGACAAACTATTACAGAAAAAGACTAATATATAAAAGTGAGCCCAATCAATACAAAAAAAACTTACTCAAGCATATGCTGAATAATAACATTCAGAGAACCCGGCAGTTGATCACCTCGACGAAAACGTCGTTTCAATATATCGATAGTGAAGACTGCATTTTTCTCAGTTTCGCACGATTTTGCAATCATATCAGACCAAAATTCTATTTTTCGATCATAATCATTCGGATTTACATCTCGAGCCTGAATAAAAAAGAAGAAATAAGCGTATATCACTGAAATAAAGATGACAAAAACTGCATGTTAAAAATAGTTATTCCGGATTCTCTGCAACAGTTTTTTCAGTACCTAATTATGCCAGGATCAGGTTCATTGTTATCGGTTAATTCGCCAACATTCTGGTGCATAAGCTGGGTTAGGATGTTCGAATACTTTTTAAAGTTTAAAACTTCGGATACTTAATTATCAGACTGACCATTAACTAGATCGATTACCAAAATTCTTGATGAATCGAAAATCGGAAACGTACCATACCTTTATCATAGACATAAGCCCAGACATCTGATCATCGTCTGCCCATATTTCTGGGTAAAGCCTTCTGCTGCCCATTACATTCAGGCGTAAACGTGTCTAAAGCTCATAAAAAACGATGAAAATAATAAAAATTGGTTACAGATCAATGTTAATAATAATTCATGACAATCAATCATTTCCCTAAATCATACTATGAAACAAACAATTTTCTATAGCAACAAATCACTGTGTCATCAAACTAAGAATTATAATAAAGATATAATTAAATAAATATACAAGCACATAATTTTCCCTAAGTAAAATTATTTTTTAATTTTTTTTTTTTCCTTAAGCAATCCTAAGACAAAAAATATTCAACAATATTCGAGAACAATATGGGATACATTTATAAGTCTTAACAACATTGTAATGACTCTTAACAATGAGATGTTGGATAGTCATGATATCCTTAGAAAAGAAAAAGGAAAACATCATGTTCAAGCATGATTCTCACATAATGACACTTTAGGTTTAATAAGCTTCTACACAAAAAACTGTTTTGAGCTAGTCAGATAATTTCATTTTTTCCATTTCATATTTTTAAAACCACCATATAATTTTTCCATTGCGACAGTAGCACATCTATTGTACGGGAATAAAATTAAATCAGGTTACTTTTGCAACTAATGGATTGATTACGATTGAACTATGAACAATCAGATCAGTAATTATTCCCCCTTAAAGAAACCGCATACCAATACATAAATAATGCAAGAAAATATTTGACAAGGCCCCATCTGTCTCAAAATTTGCTCAGATTACCTCCAGAATTTCTGGAATGCTTCGGATATCTGCGAACATCTGGAATGCATAAATACCGTAGGAAAATTATCATTGCGAGAAGCAATCATTCCTTTAAAACTTAATTAGTAATATCAAATTACCACGTGTGGTAAAACAGTGAAATAATATTGAATATTAATTCGTACAAGAAAAAAACCAATACAAATTTAAATTAAAAAAAATTCGAAAAAAATCTTAGATTTTGCAAAATTTGTAAAAAATAGTTGACATTTAAAATTCTGCTTATACAGTACCCTCCATACCATACTCAATGTTACAGTGATAATTATGGTTATCGTAATTCCCCTAATCTCTTCATTACTAATTATTGCTTAACAATCTTTGCCAACGTTACTTTCACAACAGAAACATTGACAAATAGCCACAGACAGCTATTTTGCTATTGGCGCAAACCTTTTACGCTACTCTTCCATTTCTCTTCACTCTCTGCCATCTCTTAATTTATCATGATGTTTTTACAGATTTTATTTATTTCTTTACTTACAATTGTAATTGTTCAAGAAATTTCGCCAACTTTAATGAAAAACTTTTAAAAAATTAATTGCTTTTCCTCTATCCTACAGTATCATTGTATCACTTATCGTCAAATTTTATCACTCCATTTAATTTTCTTTAAAACACATATCATTTCGCATTTTTGAAATTTATGAAAGTAACAAATTTGAATAAATATGCTAAATAAAGGAAAAAAAAATGTCACCAACGTTTTTTCAAAAAAGTTTTTCTTTTTTTTGAAGCAAATTTTGTCAAGTTACCCAATTTGATCAAAGAGGAAAGAAATTTCTTCAGTTGTAATGCAAAATGTTAGCGTGAAATCTATTTTGAATCAAAGCTTTGAAAGATATATGATAAGAGTGTATCATACTGATAAGATTCAAATTTGTTGAATTTTAGATCTAAAGAAAGAAAACGAAATAGTTAATGCTACTTATCATTCATATGGATATCTTGTATTGATATCTTTATGTCAACCTTTCATTCAATTCTTTGCCAGGTTTTCATCAAGTAACTTATGCGCCAATCATCCAACATTAAATTAATTCGTTTATGATTGCATTAGAAATAAATATTATTGAATCTATTTTTAATAAAAGAAATGTAGTGAAGAAAGCAATTTTGAATTCATGCCAATAATTTGGTGTAATTTATAGCTTAAATTAATTTGATATTTCTAGTTCAAATTAACTTTTCATAATACTATCAATATTTTAAACTTTCCTTCAGCTTTTTTCTCCAAACAATCGACAAACCTACTTATTTTAAAGAAGTATAGAAGTGATAAAAACTGATATTTTAATACTGATATATAGAAAGAAGTAATACTGATATGTTTTAATATTGATATATAAGGTGATAAATACTGATACTAAATGATTACTTATTTATTCAACTACCTGAAATAATCAAACGAAATTTTGGATAGGATTTTCATATATATATTTATATAAAGCATTCTGCAATTTCTGATTTACTTTACTATTATTTCAATTTTTATTTTGATTTTCTCCAAATAGCTATCAAATTTTTTCTTAACTAATTTCATTTTAACTTAAAAGATAGTATAAAAATAGTTACATTTCATTCATTGACAATTTTACCGATCACTGATACGGTTGTGATTGGTTAGTTGACTGTATTTACTGATTGCGGTTATGATTTTTAGTGAAATTTCAATCTTTTAATTTATCCCTTTTCTTAAACTTCAAATAAATTAGTCTACTTTAGAAATTATCACGGATATGGTTAAATCTAAGTCAAGAAATAATAAGATAAAAGTAAATATCGATGAAATTCTTCGAATTGGTTCAATAATGGAACGTAGCAATATCCGACAACAAAGTAGGGTATGTTATACTGTAATTGCAAAAACTGTTTACCGTATAAAGAATGATAATTTATGGCAAATTTATTTCCAATTCTTGCAAAATTTAAGATGCCAAGCATGCTTGTTTATATATTCCTGAAATTAAATTATTATTCTTTCTGTTGATACAATCCTGAATCACCATTGCTCAATGATTATAATTTCAAAAAATTTCCCGAAAATTTCTGTCGATATTTTCCAGAAAACAATCATTAATTTTGAGCTAAATCATAAGTTAGATATGAAAACAATAGGGAATACAATTTGAATATAAGGAAGTTATTTTTTATTTATTTTTTTCTAGGAAGCATTCGATTGGTTGGCAGAAAATCGTGACGAAATGGATAATAATCCAAAAAATTTTGCAAATCACTTAATTACTGCAGTTGGCGACTTGGTAATGAGTAGACAATTAATTAAAAATGTATGCAAATTTTATAAATTTTAAATTCCTATCAGTTATAGAGAGGTAATATATTTGTTACAAATTAAAATTGTGATTATGTAACATTCATGCATGAGTTATAGCATATCATTCTTTTAATTATTATCGATTTTAATTCTAATACTACGATATCTCACCGTGCTTTTTTTTTTTTGCCTCTCATCTATGCAATTAATTTCCAATTTATCCTAATGCTTTTCAGATATTTAATTAATCATGTATTGGTATAATGTGTACACTATTATTATTATTATCTGTTCAACATTTTGTCATTTCAATTTTCGAACATTAAAATTTAACTTCAATTTCTGAAAGTGTCAATTTAGGTCATGCAAAAATTGATGAAAGATGGAATTGTCACATTGAATGAGTATGAGCGAAATTTTCGACGTTTTGAAGATTCTACCGATGAACAATTACCAACAGTAGTACTTATCTCTTATATGCTTAAAGAAAATTGTGCATATTTTCAAGTTGGTTGATGTAATAATTTTAATCAAAAATTGCTCTTCTAATTAGTACAACTAAATTATGCTATCTCCTATAATTACTCTGTCTAATTAGTACAACTAAATTATGCTATCTCCTATATATTCGAAGAAAATTGTGTATATTTTCAAGTTAATTAAATAAAAGTATTCAATAATGATGCAAGTTATCTGAGTATGATAAATTACTAGCTATAATTATAATCATTTCTTTCTATATTTATTGATATAATTATTTCTATTAATACAATTATTTCTTTCTTTTTCAATTTCTTAGATAAACATTTGATTATTTGATTACGGTAATTTTGTTCATTCCATCGTATATTCATGATAAGCTAATCAATTCTGTAATTTTCAAAAACTCTGTGATCAATTTCTAATTCAAATTAATATAATTAAAAAGGTGAACGAAAATAAAAGGAAGTAGAAATAATGGAAAAAAGTGTGTAAAAGAGAAAGGAAGAAAAACTATAAAACATTGCTATTATGGTATCATTCATTTCCAGTTAGTGATTACCATGTTTAATTTAATTAATTCCAATTCCTGTTGACAATTTTATCAGCAATTTAATCAATACATAAAATGATACAAATGATTTAATTGAAGAGCTGATTTCATGAATTGTTTTTAAGGGATTGTTGTTCAGTTACAGTTATCGAATACACTATCACATTATATTTTCAAATAATTTTTGATTAATATTACCTGTGATTTTTAATTTATCTTACATTTTTCTTCTACGTACGACATCTTAAAGGATTCAATAATACGTAAATTTTTGTTATTTTAACTGGAAAATTATATTATGAAAAATGATTCAAAAAAAAAAAATGTACAAATGATTTGTTCATTAGTTTAAATTAAATTTTATTTTAGCATAAATCAGCTTATCCATTATCATTCTAATTAAAAAATTAATTATCAAAGATGAAATAAAATGATCTTTTTTTTAATTTAAATAAAAAAAAAAGAAAGAGGAAAAATTGTAATCAATGCGTAACACAAAATGCGTTGTAAAGGTTATTGACATCATTTTTCATTTCTTATCAGTCGTAATCCATTTAATGTAATTAAAGCTATTTCTGCTCATTACCATTCATTCTACCTTTTTCTTTTTTTTTATTTCTCTTTATTTGTTTCATTTTCTTTTTTTTTTCTTAATTAATTAAAACAATGTAAAATAAATTATGAACAGTAAGTGAGGAATAATATTTAATTTAGTATAAAAATATTAAATGTAACATTATTATACTTTCTATCTAATTATAATCTTCCCATTGTTGTTCTAAGTTTGCTGATATATTGTTAAGAAAAAAAAATTTTTTTTTAAATTAATGATGTTAGAAGAAAATGAGAAAAGAGGAAAGAGAGCATTTAGTAATTATCGTAATACCATATTAAAAATATTAGTAGTAAAATAAATTTGATATGTAAACGATAATACTTTAACAGAAGTAGACAACAGTATTTTAATATAAGTAAACAACAGTACTTCAATATAAGTAAACAACAGTACTTTACGATAAGTAAACAAAAATACTTTTACTTTAAGATATAATTTTTAGGATTACCTCTTACAAATTTATTAATGAAAGCATAGGCTTTAAAGTAAACATAATTGGATATGACTGATATTTATTTCTTCTCCAAATTCTTTTTTTATTTTATTGCATAATAATTTTTAATTATTATGGGTCGATTGTAATTAAAAAATATGAAATAATTGGTAAATTACGTGGAAGCTAATTGTATTCATATATTGTCATGTAAATTTTATCAAAATTTAAAAAAGCTCCACTGTCAATTCATTATTGTTGTAAAATTTCCTTAATTAGTTACTGTTCGCGAACTAAGATTTATGAATTGATTTAATTTTACAGTTGTTTAAATTGCATAAACACACACTCTGTCACCATTTTTCAGATGAATATATTGGCGACACGAAAAGCAGCGGTGATAGCGACAGCATGTTCTGCAATTTGCATCTTAAGTGTTGCAATCTTACTACCTTTGATGCATTTCCGTAGTCAGGAAGTTCTATCATCCATGCTTTCACAAGTTGAATTATGTAGGGTATGTCATATTTAACTTACTACAAGGTAATATCTTTAATTAATTAATTAAACAACTGGAGTGATAAAACGATCGGGAAGTTAGCATTGTATATGAGTGAAATGCATTTATTTTAGTTAAGAAAAAATCTTTTTTAAAAGTTTCAAAATAAATTTTATAAAATACAAAAGTCTAAATAAAATTTAAGTGACGAAATATTGGGAATTAAAAAAAAGCATCATATTTTAAAAATTGTTAATAATTGTCCAGATTACGATAGAGTAATTAATTAAACAATACGATAGAAATGTTCTATTAGGGATTGAAAAGATATATACAGATATTTGATATATAATGGTATTGAAAGTAAAAAAAAAACGATAAAGAAAAAACATTTATGTTAATTAAAATATAAATTGATAAAAAGAAAATGAAATGGTAGTGAAAATATAAATGACAAAAATATAATAATTATGAGATCAATGATCAGAGGAAATTAGAAATGGAAATTATAGCAAAAATTGAGGATAATTAAATTGAATAAATCAGACGTTTGATATGTTTTTGTATTTATCAAAAAAAAGATGACAGTTCGAAGTGATTCGTTGTATTGATGAAATTTTTGGTAATAAAGCAATATTTTAAATTAAATTATTTCAATTTTTTCATAAATATTTTATTAAAATTTTCTATACTATGCCAGTTTAGTTTATTTTTTTTTCTCGCTTTTTTGTTTATAATAATTTAAGGCTCAATCAAACGATATTTGGAAACAAATAGGTTTAACTGGAAATAAAATTCGAAAAATTCGTTCTGATAATTTCAATATGCCGTTTGTTGGTAGTTTTCCAAATGATGCATGCTGTGCTTGTTCACAAGGATTGCCAGGAGCTCGAGGAGCAACCGGAAAAGATGGCATACCGGGTAATTAACATAAAAAGGCCAATTTCATGATTTAGTGATAATCATTAACTTAGATTTTTAGATTTTTAGAAATATAAGCATTTTAAAAATTTTAAATCTGAACATTTCTTGAAATAACAAAGAGTATTTACGTTTAGAAATTTTCATTAATTTGATTTGGAAGGATAAAATTAAATTTTACTACCTTTGTTATTTAAGTAATTATTGAATTTACAGGGAAAGAAGGTGAACCAGGTAAAGATGGAGTTAATGGTCGCGATGGTGTGTATCTTCCTGCACCTCCACCAGGCGCAAATAGTTGTCAAAAAGTTAATTAATTAATTTTTTTTATCAACCATTTTGCAGAAAATGTAACATATTTGTTTAATTCATTCAAATGAATTTAATATTAATGTTTCAATTAAATAAATTCAATATTATATGCTTTAATAGAACATTTTCAAGTAATTTAAAAGTCTTGTTGTTTTAATTAATTGCAATTGGTTGCAGTAAAACAAAATTTCAGTGTCCACCAGGTCCACCTGGACCACCTGGTTTCCCAGGGCCAAAGGGAAAACGTGGTAAACCTGGACCACCTGGCAAGGCAGGAAAAACTGGAGAACCTAATCGACCTGGACCACCAGGACCATCAGGTCTTCGTGGAGAACCAGGACCTCCTGGACCAAAAGGACCACAGGGTGACCGTGGTAGAGTATTAAATGGAGCACCACCTGGACCAACAGGTCCACCAGGAAGTATCGGCCCGCGGGGAGTACCTGGTGGCAAAGGTAACAATAATAATGAATCACGGTTTTATTTTGAGCATCTACATCAATGCGTATTTATAATCTTTTTATGTGATCTTTTCTCAGCTAACCGTATTATATCAAAATATATGAACAAAATTCATGACTTCCTATGTAAAGCCAATTTTCCAGGACATGATGGAAAAGCAGGTCAACCTGGAAATCAAGGTGTACGAGGTCCAGTAGGCGAACGAGGAATTCCAGGAGATCCTGGACTACCGGGTCCACCAGGACTACCAGGAGAACCTGGATTTCCTGGTAGTTGTTCACATTGTCCAGGTTTGTCTTCGTTTAATCATTTCAGAATGCAAGTTTTGGATTTTGACATTTTGACAGCAAGTTCTATTTTCAGACTATTATTTGGATGTCAAACTTTTTCCTTTTTTTCATTTCAGGATTGGCTCCATCACAAAATGCGATCATTTCTCCTGATACAAATGCACAAAAACCATCGGTATCACCTTCAGAATCATATATTCCATCTGCAGAAGTGCTACAAACTACTGGAAATTCATATTCGAATTCAATTCCAGAACAAAATAATAGGGAATATTTGTGGATTTTGAAATAATTTGTTAATGTTTTTTTATTTTTATTTATTAATTTTATTTTAACTCATATGAACAACAATGAGACATGCAATTTATTAATAAAATGTTGAATTAATCATTCATTCATCAATGATATTATTTGCAACTAATCCTTGATCTTCATATGACGCTTAGATCATTTTCCAGTAAAACTAGAACTGATACATCGTCCCATGTGACATATCATTCCAGTTGGACACATGCCGCGTGAACATGCTGTAAATTTTGTAGAATTTGAATTGTAATTTAGTTGAAAATTTTCAGTTTAATAATATTTAGTTAAGAGTTTTTTCTTAAAAAAAAGTAAAATTTTTTAAATTATAAGGATGTAAAGAAAAGCGAAAGAAAAAGAAAAAAGTTTTGTAAAGTTCTGAAATTTTTATATTATAAAATTTTTTAGTTATTTTTTTAAAAACATAAAAATATTTACCTCAGATATCTTACTGGTAGCTGGAATGGAATTTTTGTCAGAGAAATTAAATTAATTAATAATAAAATTGAAAAAGATAAATGTCAAATAGCAACAAACGATTTTCAGTAATTTAAAGTACTATAAGTAATAAGTTGCATAGTTGTAATAACAAGTTATAATATAATAATAACTTATAATAATAAGTTACATATTGCTCGTTAAAAAATAAGTAATCGAAAAAGAAATAAAATATTTTAATGAATGATATTAGAAAGGTTTTCAAGATATTAAGTAAAAAGTATCTAATTCTATTGATCTATTACCTATTTCATTTATACGAAATCTTGATGAAATTAATAGGAATTAATTTGACTTGTTGTACTTGAAGTATTATTATCAATAATTAAACAAAAAAAAAAAAAGGAAATAAACGATGTCAATGTTACCAAAAGTTGATGTTAGAGCATTTCGAACACAAAATCCATTGATGCAATAATAACCTACAGGACAAGATGCTCCGGTTGAACATGCTGAAATTTTAAAAAAAATTGAAATTGTAATTAGTTTTTCTTTTTTTTTTAATTTTACTTATATATATATTTCTGTTTAACTATCAAAAGCATATCAGATCAAATTTAATTTTATTCTTATTATTCTTTTCCTTTTGTTAGCTTATTTTATCACAGTTCTGAAATTTAAAACTTGATATGATAGGAATAAAAGTCCTTTTTTTGTTTTAAAAAATTTAAATAAATTTTGTTCTTTCTATTTTTGATATTTAATAAGAAGCAAATGTTACATACATATAAGCAATGGATGATTTTGATTTCCAATTTGGGCAATATTGCTTGGTAAGCAAAAACCATTGACACATATTTGACCACTAGGACAATGGTCCGTTAAGGTACATGGTTCTGTCCCTAAAATATTCTTTAATTCTTACTTTAGATTCCTTCAATGAATAAATGTAAATTATTAATTATCAAACTGAATAAGCAATAATAACGATAATAATAATAATAATAATAATAACAATAATAATAATAATAATAATAATAATAATAATAATAATAATAATAATAATAATAATAATAATAATAATAATAATAATAATAATAATAATAATAATAATAATAATAATAATAATAATAATAATAATAATAATAATAATAATAATAATATATAATAATAATAATAATAATAATATAATAA
>NW_018108727.1:0-9748 GCF_000183805.2 Loa loa | reverse complement strand
TATTATTTTACTATTTATTTTCAATCTTTTTTCTTTTTTTTTTTTATTTTATAAGTGCATCAATATAATCGATATTTTTCAGGACAAGAAAATGATAAATTATTTTAATCGATTTTTGTTTTTTTTACTGGCAATCATTTTTATATCGAGAATTATAGTTAATTAATTTCAAATACTCGGTACTTAATTAATCCAGTAAATAATAATTTTAACATAAATATTTGGCTGCTTTTCCTAAGTATATCTTTTCATTTAATTGTTAAATAATTGCAAGAAATGAGATCCACAAATCATAAATTATTCATTACAACTTAAATTAATTTTTATGAGCAATAGAAAAGCCAACAATATATGAAGTGTAAATGAACAAGTTGTATCATAGCTTTGCTTTATTTATTATTATTTTTTTTCAAGCTAACCAAACAATAATTTTTTGAAAACAATTTCCAAATTTCCAAAAACCAAAATTTACCAATTTCAATTTTTTTTTTTGATAAACAGCAAATGTAAACTTCCAAATTTTCTAACAAATTTTCGAGTATTCCTAAATTATTGTCAAAAAAAAAGTTTATTCCGTGAAAAAGAAAAATGGAAAACATGAATTTGCAGAAATGAATGAATAAATTTTAAGTGAAAATTCGAGTAGTATTAATTAAATTATTCGAAATTAAAATGTGTTCAGACAACTCTTTAATGCCTATTGTATGAATTTATAAAATTTATATGGGTGCATTTCAATATACTTTTCACTGATATGTTCAAAAAATCAATTTTAAAAAAAAAGAATTAAACAAAAAAATTAACGGATAATTTTATTTTTTGTTTTTTTTTAATTAAAAAATTATTACCTTAAAATAGTTAAAACAAGGATGAAAAGTGGAAATAGCATGTCGATAAAAATGACACAGCTGGTTATGACGAATATCACATGCAACGATGAATGGAACTAGTAAAGATAATTATCCGTGCAAACAGGTGTGGTCATATACTAGTAGTAATCATGTATAGTTAGTTCATTTTCTCTCGTTTAATCAAACTGAGTGTCAACTTTCACTCATTGTTACAATTGACAAATATTTTAGCGGATTTCAAAATACATCGAATAGGAATTTAATTTTAGAAAGATATGAAAGAAAAAAAAAAAGCAATAAAAATATGAAGAAGATTAATAATTTCCATTCATTGATATGTTGACAAATATTTTGGCAAATTTTAAAATAAAATATATATAAAACGAAAAGTTAATTATGAAAAAGATCAGAGAAGTAAATATGCTAAAAAAAAAAAGTGAAAAATCACAAAATTTTTAAATCTACTTTAACCAATTCAAAATTGATTTAATTCAATAAATCAAATTTTTGTATAGCTTAATTTTTTTTCTTTTTTAGCCGAAGATTATTCATTAATTAATTGTAATTAATGCATAATAAAAGAGCATTTTCTTTACTTACCATGAAATTTCTAGTCGTAATATATTAAAAAAAAAAAGTAAAGCCATAAATTCATTTCTATTACTAATTTAGCTTGTTTTAATTTTGATTAAATTTCACCTAATTAAATTTATTTTAATTTTCGTTTTAATACAATTGAACCGAATTAATTTAATCTGTTCAAAATAAAAAAAAAGGAAAAATTGACATAAATTATTATTTTTGTGAGTGTAACAGCAATTTGCTGCATGGCAAATGAAGGTATTGTTACAGAAACCTATCATTCTTATCAACGTAATGATAAGAATGATATAAGTAACTTATGAAATGAATCAATTATGATTTGTTTTAAAGATTTTTCTATTTAAAAAATTTCAAAAATGTATTGAAATTTATTATCATAATATATACTAATTATTATAAACAAACGAAAAAAAAAAAGGTCAAAGAACTTCCGTTTGTCATTCGTCATTTTGTTTACTAATTTATTTGATTAAAAATGATCAAAATAAACTATGCTATGGGGAAATTTGACACTCAATTGTGACTTGAAAATTTAGATTTAACATTTTGTATTTTCTATTTATTTATTTATTTATTTTTTGAACAAGTCAAAATTTAAGTGATATTAGCAAGTAAGCCTCAATTTACTTTCACTTATTAATTTCTATTATTGGAAGAGGTGTTTGATCGTTGTATTCCAAAAATATTTGATATTTAATCTGTTGTATATGTTCATTAGTAAAACATATGGAAAATTTGTAATTAGCAAATTGTAAATTGGATAATTATGATTAATAAGTTAAGCGATCCAATGCAGTAATTCAATTTTATCATTTGAATCTATTAGTAACATAAATATCAAGGAATAATTTTAGTTACTTAATGAAAGTTTTTAGTTTATTAATAAAAATTTAATAAAAGTTTCATATGTATTACTGTAACATTTGTTATAGTCCAGCTTTGAAATTAAAACATAATATTGTGATGCTTTTAAGGTTATCTGATAAGTAATTATAAGATTTTCAAGGTTTATTTGATAAGCATTTATTTACAACTAAATTTTTACATCAAACATTGCAATAAATAATAAAGCTTCCATTTAAAAACAATAAAAGTAATAGATATTCAAAAGTCCATTTAGTTATTTTATTAATTTATAATTCAATTATTCATAAATGATATGATTATAATATACACAGGCATAATAGAAATTTTTACAATCATTACTTTATCATAAAATTAAACCTGGAAATGAAAAAAAAAAGGAAAGATCAATAAAAAAATAGTAATGTTTAAATAATTCAAGTTAATTAAATTTTGTTGAACGAATAAATAAAATGATAAAATTGAATAGTCAGTCACAGACACATATATATACACGTATAAATTTCACAAATTAATAAATGAATAAAAAAAGAAAAGATAATTAAACTTTCTTTTTTATTTCATTAATTTAACTATTCAATGAAAATTAAATCTTAATGAAAAAGAAATAAAAGTTTGAAATTGAAATTTTCATAGGTAATATTCGGACAAAAATATCATAAAGATAATTAATGAATTTTAATACAACTGTAGAATATATGTCAACATTTTATAAAAGAGTCCGTTTTTTTTTTCTTAGCAGAAAAATTTAAATTTTTTTTAGTTTAAATAATAAAAACAAAATGAAAATAATTTTTATCAATCAATCAATTGTTGTTACAATATTAAACTTTAGACATGTCCCGTTCTATTATTTGATGCAATTGATATTTTGAAATTACTTAATTCGTTGGATAAACTACGATTCCTTTGCTCCAAATCTTTTACCTTAAAATTTGATAAATGAAATCTTGATAAAAAAAATTATCAATGTAATATGATCATACAAATATGATTGTTAGTAAAGTAATATGCAAATATATTTGATAGCATTCCTAGCCTTCTAAATATTATCAGATGTAATGCTATAAAAAATCAATCCAAATTTTAACCATTACTGATTAAGTTTTATCAATAATTTTACTTGTTGCTTTTTTTAAATGATTTAATCAGGTAAACATTTTCTCCAAACTACCCTCAAAACTTTCTCGAAATATCCGGACTATCTTTTACTATTTTTATCTTTCATAGCAATAAAATTTTAATATCGTTTTTTTTTAAATAAAATTAACTGAAACCAACTACAAAATTGAAAGTTTTAAGATTGAATAAAATATGGTTTGTTTTTTGTTCTTTTTTTTCATTTAAAATTCACAAAACCTTCAATTTCAACGCTGAATTTTCAGTACGGTAATATTGAATTTTCTTTTCAAGCGCATTCATATATTCCTTTCGTTTTCGACGACTTTCCTGTGCAGACAGCTAAAAATTATCGTAATTTATTAAAAATGAAAAAAAAAGACATTATGCAGAAATTAAAATCCAAAATAATAAAAATTAGAATTCTAAATTTGAAATTAAAAAAACGAAATAATAATTAGCAAATGAATTCACGTGTTTCTTAAAGAATTCTGTATATTATAGATTAATTGTTTTGCTATAACGGTAATTTGCATCAAATATAGTAATCTTTGTTTTTAAGTATAAAATTATTTAAATTTTGCTGTTGGGAATTGTTTTATAGAATACGAAGTAAAATAAATTGTAATTAAAATAACAAATTCAAATTAGCAAATAATAATAAACAAGTGATAAATTATCAAAACAAAACAAGCAAACATAAAGTTTGATGTTAACAAAAGTAATCAGTTAGTTGATGGATGGAAAATTCAATTCAAATTTCAAATTATATATCTTCAACTTAGTAGTTTACATGGAACGGCGAAATAATAAAGAATAAATATTACCTTAAAGAAAAGATTTATAAAAATTTTTACGAGAAAATTTTTATATTTTCAAAATAATAAACTGTAATCTAACCTTATTTTTAATTTTCCGCCTGATAACTTTCAGCGCTTCCTCCTCAGATTTTGTTAATGGTAACGTCGTTGGCAATTTGTAGCCCTCCTGAAGTAATGCCCGCTTTTCCTCGGATGATAGATGTAGAAGTCCGTAACCTTTTGGATCCTGGAAAAAATTAAACTATGAAATATTATCATGTAAGCAATCCTCATAGTCTCAAATTTTTGTTCAACTAAAAATATTTCATACATTAGATCTAAACTTAATATATTTAAAAACTAAAATTTTTAAAAATAATATTAAATGATTTGAAATCAAATTAAGATAGTTCTAATGGTAGGTATAAAATTAGGAATGAAGATTGTTTGTTGTAAAATGAAATTTATTTCACTTGTAAATTTTATTTTCGAATTTTCAACAAATTTTAATTTTAGAATTCTTTCTTTTTTCGAATTTTTTTCAAAGAATAAAAAAATTAATTTCATCATTTTTAAAATTTTTTAATCAAAATCATTGAAGATAATTTATTTTTTAATCAAAAGAAAATATATGAACATATATTTAAACATATGAGAGCCTAATTAATTAAGCGTGAAAATAATTTTTCACAATCACCTGTTCAGTGATCAGTTTTTGCTTAACAGCCATCTCATGCATTTTTCGTCTTACTTTAGCATATGATTGTAATCCCATAAGACAATCTGCTTCTTCTAGTAATGACTGTCCACTATTGAACGGTGAATGAAATATTACTAAATTAAAATGAATTAATTACCAGGAATTATTATTTGTTAAAGCGGCATCTTTTGATGGCTTTGCAATTCATAAAACTTCCTCAAAGATACGCAAAATATCAATCAAAAAGTTATTTTCATTAAAATTCATATATAAATGTTGAAATTAATTAATTTAACTCAAATATGAATTTGTAAACAAATCATGTCGTTTTATTGAATTTTTAAAATTTCAAAAAAATATGTCTTACACTGATATGTATACACGTACACATGTATATGCCACGTATTATAAAAGAATACTGTAAATGTTTAAGGTATAATTTTTGTTAAAATAAATCTATGAAATGATAAAATATGTAATTAAATGTGGAAAGAAAATGTTGTAAATGAACGAAAATTAAAACAAATTGAAACAAATTACAAATCAAACATTCATTTTAAAATGTCAAATTTTAATAAATCTTTGGAATATTTCAAAAACTCTTCAATTTTTATGTTTTAATGTTTAATTTATGAATATAAATGCTATGGAATTGTATACTTTCGCAATTTATGCTAAATATTTTAAATTTTGAAAGAAAAACGATTTAAAAAAAATTAATAATCAAAATTTTGATAAATTTACATGATATATTTTATATAAGTACCGAGGTATACATATTATCAAAGCATTTATTGTTATAAATTTTAGAAAAAAAGAAAAAATGTTAAATCTTTATTTTTAAAACTTCAATTTTGTTACTTCCACTATTATATCGTAGGAAAGATTGATATAAAAAGGTATACATTGTCATATTTACGTTCGTATATTTCATTTACGCACCAGTACACGTATTTGACGTAATTATGAAATGTAAAAAAAAAAATCAAAAAAATTATATGAAATTTAATTTTGCACACTCGTTGCGGGGAATGAAATGAATTGAAAATTAAATTCATGAAAAATATGTTAGAGAAGCAAGGACATGCTGAAAAAGTCCCATATTATTAGCATCGAAAATTAAAGTAAAATTAAATAGACAAAAAAAAAACTTAATTAAGTCATTTATAATCGAAAAAAAGAAATTAAATTTTATGTGAACTGAAACAATTTAAAATGAGTAATGCCAATTTTTCACAAAATATAAAATATCCTTTGTTAATTGGTAATTAAAAAAATTATTCAATCAAATAAATGTGTGTCAAGTAAGCAGATTTTTCCACAGGTAAAAATTTTGTTTGTATGCAAATTACGAGTTTAATTTTACTTTTTCAAATTCATAATTGAAAATTAGATCATATCAATTTAAAATTTTTAAAAAGAAAAAAGAAGAGGAATATTATACCTTTATTTTCAAGTTCAAAAGATGACGAAGAATGAGAGCTATTTGAAGATAGTGTTGTTGATGCTAAAAATAAAATTTTCATTGTTAATTAAATTTAATTAAAGCAAATACAAATTTAACATGAAATATGATACCTTTTAAAAACTATTTCAAAAATTGTTAACAAATAAATATGCCATTTTTTCTTTTTTCTTTTTTTTTTTTTTGTATTTTCGTTGCTCAAATATGGCCACTGAATTGAAAATAAAAAGAAATGATAGCAAATACTGAGAAAGTGGAAATAACAAAAAGAAAAAAAAACATTTTAATTTAATGTTTTAAATAATTGTTCTATAATGAAATGTTCAGACTGTTTGATAGAAAATTTGAATTTTTCATCTAAAGTTTACCAGAATTGAAAAAAAATGAAATTATTGAAAATCATTGAGAAAAATTCTTGAAAAAAATGAAAATTTCATTTTTTTTTTAAGCTAACCCAAAATAAATTCATAAATAAATAAAAAAAAATTTCCAGAAATACAATGTTTTCTTTCATCTTTTTCTTATGGTAATTGGTCTAACATGAATTTATTCGCATAAATAAAAGGTAATAACAGTAAGATTAAAATTTAAATATGCAAAAAACCAAAAAGAACGCAAAAAAAAAAGTGTGAATGATGTGACAATCCATATATACATACAAATTTATTGTATTATCATGTAAATTTATTATTTTATTTTAATTACTTAATGATTTTATAAGTTATTTAATGATATTTAATAAATTATTTCGTGATTTTTGAAGTGTTTTTTTTCGAAGTTTATCTCCAATTATTTGATGATTGTTAAAGCATACCATTTGGATAACTGTTGTTTAGATCAATTTTACCATCAAAATGATTGGAAGCTAAATTCTGCTCCTCCTCCATTGCTTCCAATGGCATATTTATGCTATTCAAACTTATCATCTCATTATCATTGATAATATTTCCATATTGATTTGTTATTGTTGTTGTTATTGCTTCATTCGTACTAGATTGTGGTAAACAATGAACTTCATGATAAGCATCGCCATTTCTATTCCAATTGTTATAGCAATTAGCATAATGTAAGTCTAAAGAGGGAAATGATGAAAAGAGACAGTCATCCTTGACAAAGTCACTTTTATTAATTTGCCACCAATCGTCATCTTCTATCTGATCCATTTTTGATGTCTGCAAAATAAAAGATTACTTTTAGCTAAACAAATATAAAATCATGTAGTTTGTTTAAGCCATTAATAGTAGCAATTAATATAATATCTAATTATGTGAAAAACAAATAATTAACAATAAATGCTCCAAATTTTGGATTATTTTTAAAGCTAAAAATAAGCCATAGCTTTCAAGGTTGATTAATTTATATAGCTATTTGAATAAATTTAATATTAGCCTAACAAAATAATGAAATACTTAAACGGTTCAAATGCTAATATAGCAAACATTCGCAATATTTCTATTTCATCATTTGCTGCTCACAAATAAATTTGTAAAATCTAATAAAATCTCTTATCGCCAATTAATGACTGGCGGAACATCAAAGGATGACGTCAAAGGTTTAAAAAATCAGGAAGATATATAACTGTTTTACGGTGATTGATAATGACAAGTAAATCCGGTAAGCTAATTCTGATAAGCAAATTGTTGGAGAAATTTTTTGGTGACTTTTTTTTTTTTTTGATGGCTCTTTTTTTTTTTTGATGGCTTAAGTAGTTGTCATTTGAAAATTTGCCTAATTTATCCCTTCCTCTATTTATTTATTTATTTTTTTTTTTTAAATCAATCTTCCATCCATAGGTTTGTAATTTTGATTTCAAATATCAGCACTAATGTTTTAAAATAATCAGTACCATTTCAATTTATTCAAATAAATGTCTAATAAATGAAAAATTTAAAAAATTGTATTTTTGCATAGAAAATAGCATTATCATTGCTATAACTTATACCTTAATAAGTAAAGTAAGTAATTAAAAGAAAATCCAAAGTTTTTTTTTAGAATATTAATAAGAAAGGGGATTTCAATCTTCTTATATTTTTATGCTTTTATGGGAAAAGTATGCATATAAAATTTAATTAATCACATAATTAATCAATTCGTTTAATGCTGAAAATTATTGGAAAGATATTATCACAAAGATTGGAATGCAATCATTTTAATTTATTGCTGAAATACATTCATATGCATAAATTCTGTTTATATATATATATATATATATAAACAGGTGTTTAAAATGAAATTAAAACATATTATTTACTGGTAAATTGTACGGGATACACCGGGAAAATTCCTATTTATAAATTATATAGCATATTGGAAATAATTTGAAAAGCAACCGTGTATAATATTAATTACTGTAAATTTAAAAGTGATAAAGCGATTATTACCGTTTTTGTTATCATTTATCATATTTACTGTATATAATGTTATATATAGATATTATATTTGTTATTTATTGAATTAGTAAAACTTCAAAAATTTTCAATGTTATTCAAAATATTTCAAGATTTTCTCGATTTACAAAAGTGAAAGATATTCTGTTAAAAGAGTAAAATATTCGAATGAAAGTAAATTTTAATTTAATTTTTTATAAATAGAATATTAATATATGCTATGACAAAAACTATAAGCGAAAAGCAATACAAGATTACTGTTTAATCGACTAATTAATTATGTTCAAGTGCGATCAAAATTGTTAAAAACCCTAGGGGGAGATATCAAATTTGATTAAATGATTTAAAATTGAAAAAAAATATGATGAAAAAAATGAAATTAGAAGTGGAGTAAATTAAATAGATTGATATACTATCAAGAAATGAATATAAATTAAATAGATTAATATAGTATTAAGAAATGAATATTTTGATTGAATATAACAATATTATCAGTTTTAAAAGAAAATGGAATTACATTCTACAAATGAAATTCAATTATTTATTTAGCAATTTCAAATATGTAAATCAATAATTTTTTTTTTGAGAAATAATGCTCCAAAAAAAAAAAATTACAATGCAAGAAAGTTTGTGGATAATATTTATATTTCAGCAATGAAAGTTGCATATCAATGAAATGTATGAAAATTTGAGAAACAATGGGAAAATGACCCATAAGTTTCAAAATGATAATAGTTGGCGATTGGAAACTGATAAGGATCAAAACAAGGTCGCTTCAGGCCGTCTTATTCTTTCATTTCATCACTTATCCAATTATAATAATCGAAATATTTAAGCGAATATAGCGTCACTTTCATAATTAACAATTAATACGAATTGTAGCAAATACTAGAAATAAAAACTGCAATAATAATAATAGTAACAAAAATGATAGCAGTAATAATAATAATAAGAATAAT
>NW_018108726.1:6676-32181 GCF_000183805.2 Loa loa | reverse complement strand
AAATCTTCATTGTCGTAATATTTTTTTTTTTTTAAGGAGCACTTTGAAAACTATACTGTTTCTCTTAATTATTTACTATTAAAAATTCTTACATAGCATACACGGACATCAGTTTCTTAGTACTGATATCCAATTTGGTGTCTTATTTAAGTGTCCTCGAAGGTATATGCACATAAATGAATATACTGAAAAAACTCAAGATGAGACTTAACAAGTCAAATTTCATTGAACAGTAAGCATCAAAAATCGCTGACACTGTAAGCGTTTTGCGTATCTTTTAATTGCTGAATTAACCTGTCATTAAGCTCGCAGATAAGTTTGACAAACTGTACCCAGGTCATCGACAACATCTCAATTGTGTTGTGAGATCTCCTGGAAAATATACTTCGTTCTTGACCCATCCCGCTGAAATTGACAGTTATTAGTCATCGTACACATGTGTGGGCGTTTATGCAAAAATAAACAAACATAAGCGTTTATCCAACAACAGTACATACGCAAAAGCATTAGCTCAAAGAAAGCCACGTAAATGACTGCAAAATTCCATGTTTTAAACAAAAATTTTGAAAAATACCACGTCTTATCGTTTCCGGTCTAAATGAAAACGATTGATGTTATCACCATAAACTCGGAAATGTTTCCGATTGTACGATTTAAGAAATAGGCAAGGGATGAAAACGCTTAATGCTTAATGGTATAGTAACCAATTATGGAATTCTTCCCAGTCTTGAAAAACAAAGTTCCGAAAATGTTTCGTTGGTTGATCCGTTCCTCCTCGGAAAAACTGGCTGGACTAAACAGATGCTTGGAATTTTGCGGATGCGGTTTGATAACATTAATTTTTCTGTGTTGAGATTTTCCGGTGTGTGAATGAGTGGTTCATTGTAATCGTTTTTGCTTTGGATTGGGATAAATAAGGAGAAATTGTTCTGATAAATGTTATGTAGTGAACAGTTTCGAATTTTTGCATATTTCCATACTCGCTATAGTTGTCCGGTAGTATTTCTGTGATATTTGTTTCCTTCTATATTTCAGGAATGTATGATCAATGAATGGAAGTAGTGGAAATGTAGGTTTATTTTGAACAAAATAGATGTAATGTCGAAGAAACTATGAAGAATAAAATTGAACAAGAAGTATCCATCAGTTTTTGGACAGAGTGAAAACAAGTTTCGCAAGTCGAACTGTCGAATTCATGTCTTATGTCTCATAGATTAAGTCATAAATCATTTTGTCCCAACCAACTGCTTCAAAACTAATTAATACAGATTACTATTGCATGTATCATTGGCGGCAAAATAGATCAGTAATAAGAAGTGATATAATTTGACAGCTTTTAACATATCATTCACAATGTAAATTTATTTTCACCCTTTTACAAGAGATCCCATAGTTTGAGATGCTAAAATTAGTACATTAATGGTGCTAAGGAAAGAATTCAATAGAAAAGCGCAAGAGAGGAAGTGAAAATCATGGATGAAAATTGCTCTCTGAATTGAACACACATTTCTGCATGTAATAACGTTTTACGGTCATACTGCTGAGCTAAAATGTATGAAGTTATGGAAAAACTGCAGCTTCTTAAATGGTATATGATACGAGATCAACGGATTTAATTTTAAGATCAACAGAAGACATTGTCTATATGACGAAAGCAAATTATTATCACAAGTGAAAAGGCGACGATTCCGGAGTGAAAATAAAGAGATGGATATTGCGCATATCGATAGTGTAAATTCGCTCTTTTGTGGTAGAAAAGAAAATCCTTTCTCTTTCCTTATCCCCATTTTGTGTTATAGAGATGTAGATGCTTTTGAAAATTTGCCCAATGATTAAGAATGAGAATTCTAATTCGTGATATTTTCTTTATTCAGCCAATGGATTTTGAAATGATAAAGTTTAATGTGAAAACATATATAAAATTTAGGAGCTGGACGGTTTGGAAACAAAATTTGAATCGAATAGTGTTTGTGTACTAGCTTCACTTGATGGTCCATCGTGGTATAAGCATGAAGTGACTGACAGCAACTTAAACAACAATGATGTGACTGATTTAACACCAATGTTAAAAAAAGTGGGAGAGGTGTTAAATCCGAAGGTCGCTAAAGGCGAAGCAAACCCTGCTTCTAAGTATCTTTTCCTTTTTTGAAAATCTTGATACCGTGCTAACTGCTTATTTATAACCTGAATTTTGCTTTTCCATTTAATCTAACAGTTGATCAGTAACAGTTCCTTAGGTTTGCTTTGCATTTTGAAAATTGTTGTTTGCTTCAAATAATCAGCAGTACGGCCGTCGTGGATTTTTTTCAATTTGATTCATTTTGTGGATAGTTTTCTATGATTTCTAGCTATTCCTATGTAGAATAATTTTGGCAATCTCTAACTTTTATTTCGCTTCAAACTTTAACTATCTGCTGGAGTAGATTAAAGCAAAACTATCAAAAAAAGAATAAGCTGTACTAATTTGTATGTAGTGTAGCTATGTTATGTTTCAGTAGTGGTGACAGTATACAGGCTGCTTCAGATGAAGATTTTAGTTTTACTCGTGCAAGCGTCCCACACTCAAGCATGCCTATTACATCTTCGTGTAGTTTGTTTTTACAGGTGTGGATTGAAGATAATACAACTTTTTGCGCTACTAGTTCATTTAAATGAAATTCTGTCGACTTCATTTTTAAGTCACATTTGTTGCATACTTATCCCAGATATTATTTGTATGGAATAATAGGAAAAATTGCCTTTTGTCCTACTTTTTCTTTAATATTTCCCAATTTTTTGCAATTTCTGTTTCAGATATTGTTTCCATTCGTTCCTGCTGGTCTTGGGATGGTTTTTGCTGGCTTTGTTCTTGATATTGTGCAACACTGGAATCTGTTTGTCGAAGTACATCTTCAATTGCTTGACATTCTTTGAGCTAGATTTGACTTGCATTTGAGAATATTTCCAAAATCTCGGTTTATTTCACTGCATTTTATAGGTACCTGAAACATTCATTTTGGTGCCTGCATTACTTGGCTTGAAAGGGAACCTTGAAATGACCTTTGCATCCAGATTATCAACATTGGTACGTTTATCTATCAGTCCTTTCTTCTTGGGAATTCACTGCTGGAGAAACGCATCTTAAAAATGCCTGCGTTCCCCTTCTTTTACATAACCGTTGATGCTTTCCGTTTTAGCTGAATTTGATGTCGAGATTGAAACAGACTCATAATATACTCAAGTACATTCGTATAGTTCACCAACAGCTGATTCCCAGGTTAATAGTGCTGTAAATGTAAATCAAATGAGACATAATATCTGTTTGAAACTGCTTCTATTTTGTTCTAATCATTTCATTGTCTTCAAAGCCAAATTGTTAATTTACTTTTTTAAGACTCCCTAAAATTTCTTAATCACTGTTCTGATTTCATGTATTTCAAGTTTTTATGTTTCACCGATCTTTTTTTTACTTTTTTTCAGGCTAATACAGGACGGATGAACTCAAATCCAAAGAAGATTATTATTGCAAACATGGCTCTTATTCAAGTACAAGCAATTGTTGTAGCATTCCTCGCTTCCAGCTTTGCTGTTGCGCTTGCGTGGATACCAAAAGGGCAGGTGATTCTGCTAATTTAGAAAATTGTCTCTGCGTTGATTTACTGTTTTCACTGAATTTCGGACTCATAGAATGAGATTTTAATTGAGTAAACCACAGGCAGTTTTTATATGTAAATGGGAATTAATGGCGGTGATTTATGCAATAGTTTAGTTGATTTCTATTCGCGTTCTTCGACTGTATTACTGGTAGATGGATATGAATAAAGAATCGCAGTAGAGCTGGAACAGATGCTTACATACTTTCTTACCAAAGTTTAATGAGAAAAAACTGAGATCATTTACGTTTAGCATCAGTTTACTTTTTTTGCGAAACTGACAGTTTAGTACTGTATATGTGCTGGATAAGAAGAAAGCACGCTTTTACTCCCATGTCTTAAAAATACTTCTCAAGGATAGTCCGTTAAAAGTTTGCGGTGACAACCAAATGATACGAGATGGACATGAGCCTTTGTTATTCAAAATCAGTGAAGAAAGATGTTTTGTTTTGTTTTCCCAGTTTTTCGGATGTAAAATTTCAGATTGATTGGTCTCATGCTTCTTTATTATGTGCAAGCAGTCTAACAACAGCATCACTGACATCGTTAGTGCTTAGTACGGTGGTGATATGTGTCGTTTTAATTTCACGAAATTTCGCCATAAATCCCGACAACATTGCAACACCAATTGCTGCCTCATTGGGTGATCTTACCACCTTAGGAGCTCTGTCATTATTAGGTAATTGTTTAATTCAGTTTAAGTAACACTAGTTTACAATGTTTTCTACGATATGTATAGAACATACTTGCTTCTTTTCACCTCAATGTTGAAGAAACTTTCGTTTTACTGTGCAGTTTTCATGGTTTCAATCTAAGCTTAAATTTTGCCGGAGTTTAAATGTGATCTTTGGTCATGAAATTCTCTTTATTTTTGGCTGAGTGGGATTAGGAATCGACAGTTTCAGCTGTTCCAGGCGATGACAAATAAATGCTTCACATCTTTATCCAGAATCTCAAGTAATATACTTGTAGAGATCGAAAGAGAGTAGGAAGCAGATAGAGGAACTGTTTTGTACTACACCTTTATGAATAAATGACCCACTTACCTTCGATTTTTTAAAGATATAGTGTTTCCTAAGAACAAAGAAGGGGAGAAACATCATCTGTTGCAAGATTTTCACAATCATATTTACGAGGAGAACAAAGAGGAAGGATAACAAAGACGGCTTGGAAGATAAAGGTGAGAAACTAGAGGAAACAAAGATGACTTAGTGGACAAAGCTCTCAATCTACTTTGTATCGCTTCCCCACTGTGTTATAACAGTTTCATTAAACTAGTTAGCCGTCTTTATGACTTCTTTATGTTGCCATAAAATCTCTTGCGCTTTTCACGTCAAAGCTGATATTTTAATTAGCTTTATTTGAAATTTTGATTTCCTATGATTTCTCTTGATACTTATGCAAGCTTTGAGCAATGAAGTGTTGCAGGTTCGATATTTCTTCATGCACATCTCAACGAGACTTGGCTTAATGTTGGTGTAGTTGTAACATTCATAATGGCAACACCATTCTGGATTTATTTAGCCCGAAAGGATGAAGGTACAGCCAATGTGTTAGAAAATGGTTGGTCACCTATTATATTTAGCATGTTAATAAGTAGTACCGGTGGTTTTGTGCTGGAAAGTACCATCAAACGATTTCCGAAAATTGCGATGTTCCAACCTGTTATAAACGGTAAGCTGCAAGATTAAGTTTGAAATTTTTATGTTTAGACTTAGCTCATCTTTTTTGCCGTGATTTGTAAATATGTAATAAAAGCGTCTTTTTTCATGTGGCTTTGAAAGTTTAAGCGACCCTTTCGAACAGAGAAGCCTGTTTTTTAGGAGTTTTTTCTTTTGTAGGAGTTGGTGGTAATCTTGCAGCTATTCAAGCTAGTCGTCTTTCTACATTCTATCATCAACACTATCCATTTGGAACACTAAGCGAGGCTTTATCAAGTCACTTAAGTTGTAAACGTGCACTTTTTTCTGATGGTAAACGTTTTCTTTTTTTGCTGAGTTCACTTCTTTTTTATTAATCTTTTTCAAGTATGTTCTTTAGATATCATTCTATATAACTGTTAAAAATTTTGCTGATATTATTATATGTTGGAGGTTTCACTGCCTCTTCAGTTATCTTTCATACTAATAGTGAAAAAAAAAAAAAAAAAAAATTGTAGATCTAGATGCGCGTTCAGCTCGTGTGTTGCTGTTGTTTGTGGTTCCTTGTCATATGTTCTTCAATTGGGTTATACAGATTTTACACAAAGGGAGTAGTCTACCATCTGGGCCACTTTTTACTAGCATATATATCTGTGCAGCGTTAGTTCAGGTTAGACAGTTTATTGTTCTGAAAGAGTGAAATCTGAGTTTATCCTGTGTACTTCGTCTATTTCGCTCTTATTAGTTGTAGAACTAACTCGTATCAACTAGGTTACTCCACATCGTGTATTCACTACCAAAATTTGTCACGTTTCAAGGTTTACTTCCATGGAGTCTGGATTTAAAGGAATAACTAGAGAAAAAACGCCAAATTTAATGCATGAACGTATTAATTGGAAGTGAATGATGAGTTTTCAGGTTTTATCACTGCTTTATGTGTGTCAGTTACTCGTTGCCTTGTTATGGTCAATAGAGGTGGATCCAGATTGTGCTGCAATACCATATTTAACAGCCCTTGGTGATTTGTTTGGTACATTTTTACTATTTTTAATATTTTCTTCTTTTTCTTGGTTTAGCAAAGGTCGAAATTTTCGATGATAAAATAATGGCAAATGCATTTCTCCGTGATCATTTACCAGTGGTTCTCTTTAACTAGAAATTTCGATTCGGGTTTTTGAATTTTATTGTTGTAAATGCAAATTAATTAAAGTCGTGCAAATTTGTTCTTCGTTTGTTACTTGTTTTCTTGCTTATTTTGAGACTCTAATATGCTAGAACTAACCAAGTTTATAAAATATCCATGCACATACATATGTATTTCGGAAAAACCGTAATATTTTTATAATATAGAAATATGTCGAAATAGTCATAGTATTCCACTATTATAGAAATATTTCGGAGTAACTGAATCAAATTCATGATGTGGAAGTTTGTAGTATAAAGGTTTTTTGTTTAGAATATTTCACTGATAAATGATTCATTGCATGATAAATTAAAATAAGTGTTTTCAATGTTTCAAAATGAGGAATCATTTATCCAACTCCTATTGTAATATTGTAAAGAACGTAAAATTTGGTTTAATAATGCTCATATGCAGTTGTCATTGTTGTAAAGTTCCTACTATATAAGGAGTCAGGGTAAAGAATCGAGTCAATGATTCACTCAACTTACTCGATGAACAGTGCTCTTCGATAGGGTTTAACAGTACTACCATATATATCCCATCATTTTCTACTAAACTACAACCTCAGTGGAATTCCCACTGAATTTTCCAAGCAAACGAAAACAGAGAAGAACAATTTAGTGATCGACTCTACCGATAACTGGTTTATAACGTATACGAAGAGTGAATTCGTCAATCAATAAAACCTTTATCACAATTATTTATCTATGCCATTCGTCAAAAAATTTCTAATGCCACATATTAGTGCTACGAGGTGGTATGTCTAGCATTCTAAGCGAAAGTGCGCAACTGACCAAAGAAAAACTGGAAAAGCCCGATGAAGTCAAAGAAATGGATCTAATGGAAGAATAAGGCACCTCGAATTACAAGCTAGCACTGTCGAATCAATCAACGAAAGGCGGTCGGAATATATTCACAAAATCGCAATCCGCAAAGAAACGACAAGTGGAGCAAGGGTCTCGTGAAAAGCATTCACTCACGGAAGCGTTGCGATACGATAGATGGAGAATTGGATAGCAAAACAAAGCTTCAAAGGCCAGTTTCAAGGCTCAATGCTAGAGCACAGCAATAGATGCTCGATACAATGTGAAGGGATGGTCCGATTCAAGAAACTGGAAGAAGCTAATCGGGAATTGATAACAAAAAGTGCAGGAGATGCAAGGTGCATTAGACGCAACAAATGCATTAATTCGTTGGGAAAAGCTCGTCAGCGATTGATTCACGGACTTGAAGGTACGCAAGTGGACACCATCAGGGCCAAAAGTTTTGCAAATTCTTTGGGCAAAAAGTGAAAGATATTTAACAAAACCATTAAAGAGAGGTAGTGGATATGTGATATGCTAACAGAGGAATTAGAAATAAGCCAGGTAGGAGGGGAATTAGCAGAAGGATCGGGAAATGAATCCGATAAAACTACAGAATTAATACAAAAGAACTAATAGGATTTATGACACACTGGATCACTCTTAGTGTATTTTTATACCGTTATGCTGATTGTTGTCAAGATGAAAATTGATTTCATTTTTATCCGCCAAGTATTAAGATTTCAAATCAAGGAGAAGTTAAAGCTGTCCCCATGGAAATTATACATGTTTTTTCACCAAACCAAAAGGAACATATTTTGCTGTACCCATCAAATTCTTCTTGCTGAAGGCGTTGGTCTCCTTCAGTTGGGTATCTCGGAAGAACCGGAATATTTGTATAATATAGAACTATGTTGAAATAGTCATAATATTTTTGCATTATAGACATATCTTGGAATAACGGGATTCCATTCATAATTATAAAAATTTATCGTACAGAGGTTATTTTATTTAGAATATTCCACAGATTAATGATTTACACCAAAAAATTCAATATTTTCGATACTGTAATTGATGAATCATTTGTCTAACTTCCATCATATTGTAAAGAACATTTAATCTGATGATCTAGCTTATGTACAATTGTCAAATGTTATAAACAACAACTACTACTATGGTGTCACGACAAAAGATTGACTGCCAGTCATTCACTTGACCCACTCGATTAACAGTGCGCTTCGATTCAGTTCAATAGTACTATCATCTATACTTCATCAAATCCCGACTGAAGTATAACTCTAGTTAAATTCCCACCTAAATTTCCTTATAATTCACTTAACCCTTGATATTCTCTGATAATTCAGTCTTACAACGTATACGATGAATAAGTTTTCCGTTAATAAAACCATTACCATAACAAGTTTATCTGCGCCAATTGTCAAAAAACTTTGTATGTTTTTGTACGCCAATTGTCAAAAACTTTGTACGCCAATTGTCAAAAAACTTTGTACATTGTATGTTTTATTTTTTGTTAAGAGATTACTTCAAGAGATTACTTCAACTACTTCCATTCTTTTTTATTTAAGTTTCGTTGTGTTTAATAGCAATTTTTTTTCTCTCAGCTTTTTCGCTAATACATTGGTTTAGTATTATTTGTTCATGTGTTCAGTTGACTGTCACATTTTTATGTATCATACAGATAAAAAGTCTTGCTTGTAATTGTTATTTCTCAGTTATATACTAAATGTTAAAGATTGATAATTGTAAAAATTCGGATTAGTTACTATTTTTTTTTTTTTGTAATTCTATTGGAAGTTCATGAATATTAGTAGTGAAAAAAAAAAGAAAAACTTAGATTTTCCCTCAATTTCAAATCACATTTCATATCTTTATTTCCATTAACTTATCCCTTTTTCAAATTTTGATAATTGTATGTGGAGGACTTTAATTCTATACGTATTTAGCATCTTGATGCGATGATAAAAAATTTTTTTTACTTTGAAGAATTAGAATATTAGGAGTGAGGCATAAGGATGCCACTATATTAACATTGCAGGATGCTAATGTAGTCAACCGATGTATAAGATGGATCACTCCAATTGAATTGCATTATTGAAAGCGAAGAAGCTTGATTTCATAAATTTTATCTTTGTTTAAATATCAAATTAGATTCCTAGCTATCATAAACCTGAAATTCTATTATCATTTTAGCGGTGCAATAGGCTTACTGTTGACATGCAAATATTTTTTAGAGGTGTCTCAGTGTAACATGTCTGCTGTGTTTGTGAACATTTATGCTCATTTTAATGCGATGTCTTGCTGTGACAGTCGTTTATAGTATTTGTATATGACTGGCGGATGATACAACAAATATTCTATGGCAAATAATACAGTGAAATATTGATAATTTAACTGTAGTCGTCTTTTATATCACTCATTATCATCACTACCTATTACTATTCTCCATACATTTGTTTTTTTTTTTTGGTTTTTACTATTGAACATTCGTTTAATTCACTCTAACAAGCTTATATATAGTCACTTGTTTTCCCTATCTTTCCAATTTTGTTTTCCATTTATTTAATAATGATAAAGGAATCAGATTATTTTAGCAAGAAAATTGAAATTCATCAATCTTTTTTTTTTAATTTTGAAAATAAAATCAAATACCAAAATGTGTATCAGTTATTTGTCTTCTTAAATTTCAAATAATTTTCAAAAACAAAGTCATCGGTTTAGTTTGTTTGCTCATCTTATTTTCTTCTTTTTTTTCCTTTCAATTAAGTTTTCATAGTTCATACTTCCTGATCATCATCATTAATATTATGATAAGCCAACATAGTATATGACATAATCCTTATCATTCGTTCATCATACATTATGATTAATCAAAATATTCTCAACATCGATGTAATAATGTCTGTTTGAATTATTTCAATTGTTAATAATTTGTATGTGTGGTCCAGAAGTGTAAATTCTTTTCTGAAATGGCTGCACAACAAATACTGTTTGATCGTATTGGATTGTTTCATTTTTCATTAAAACGTAATTATTCCGCAGCTCAGCAACAATTTATTGCTTCATTGAATAAGGAACTCAACACAATTCAAGTTAGTCTATTTCTGTTTTTAGTACATCCTCATAATTGTTATCATCTCTAAAAATATTAAATAATTTGATATAATTATTACCAAACACTAGTGATAATTTGTAGGATGCTGGTACCTATAAAAATGAAAGGGTTATCATTGGTCGACAAGGAATGGAAATCAAAATTAAGAATTATGATATGCCGATGTTAAATTTTTGTGCTAATAATTATCTTGGTAAATTATGTCTTTCCCTTTTTTTTTTCTATTGGAAGATGATTAAATATCTATAATGAAAATCATTATATGAAAGTATTCGCCGACCAGGCTAGCTTTTTATTATGAAATTCTGTCTTTTTAAAATCAAACTTTTTAAGGATTAAGTAGTCATCCAGAAGTGATTAAAGCTGGACAGAAAGCGATAGATATTCATGGTGCTGGTTTGAGTTCCGTACGATTCATTTGTGGAACACAGGATATACATCGAACTTTGGAAAAGAAGCTTGCTAGGTTTCATGGCCGCGAGGATGCCATTCTGTATGCAGCTTGTTTTGATGCTAATGGAGGACTATTCGAAGTGCTTACAAGTATGCGCTAAAAAAAAATAGTAAATTTAATAAATTTGAAGCATTTTGATTGAATTAGTTCGTCCTAGGAATCCGAAGTTTTGTCCTCGTTATTATTCATTTATTTTTGCATTAAAAAATCATTTACTATTAACATTCGAGAAGACATATTATGTATATTTTTCATAATTATGATTGATTTATTATGTCTTTAATTAGATATCTTTGACTAGATGCGGTGATCTGATCATATAGATAAGACGAATAGATGTGACAAACAACTTTATTTGGATATTATAGACGGATTAATCGTATCATATTATTATTTTATTCATTTTACCTTCAGACTTCTATAATTAGTGAGCATTTGTAGACGATCAGGATGCAGTTATTTCTGATGAGCTTAATCATGCTTCCATCATCGATGGCATTCGATTATGTAAAGCGAAACGTTATCGTTACAAACATGTCGATTTGAATGATCTGGAAAAAATCCTGAAAGGAACTCAAAGTAAATTACCTAATCCTGTTTGTTTTATTTTTCTAGTTAGGGAAAGAAATGAAAAGTAAAATTTCAAGTTTGAAAACTGTTACAAGGATTTGAAAAGTAGTGTATCATTTTTTGATATCATCTCTTTCTAGGTTTCAGATTCCATTTTATTTCTGGAATCCAAATTTCTGTTTAAATTTTAACAACGAATTTTGAAGGTAACAGACGACGAATAATTGCCACCGATGGCGTTTTCAGTATGGATGGTGATGTAGCACCATTGAAGGAAATATGTGATCTTGCAGATCGATATAATGCACTTGTTTTTGTTGATGATTGCCATGCAACTGGTAAAAATATGATGATATGCTGATCAAATAGTTTGAAAAAAATTGAAGATTTTAAGTATAAATTTGAGAAAAGAGAAAATGCTATTTTATTTGTTCCTTACCTATTATTAGTAAAATTTTAGATAGCGCAAAAATATTTGATAGGAAGATGAAAATTTCTAAAAGAAATTAAAAAATGAGAATTTTTTTCCAGGCTTTTTTGGACCTACCGGTCGTGGTACAGAAGAACATTTTGGTATTCAAGGATATATTGATATAATCAATTCTACGCTCGGAAAAGCCTTAGGTGGTACAATGGGTGGTTATACTACAGGACCTAAGCCGTTTATTGATCTTTTAAGGCAACGTTCTCGACCTTATTTGTTTTCAAATTCATTAGCACCATCCGTAGTTGGCTCTTCCATTAAGGTATTCAAATTTTGGCAATGATATTTTACATTTTCAAAAATATCTTTAACTTTCTTCAGCGATGTAAACATATTTAATCTCAAGAACTTTTCTCCATTATCATAATTATTTTAAGATGTTACTGAATTGTATCTTTATTTCATCTACAAAAGGATTAAATTGTTGCATTTCCCGGAAATTTTTCTTATACAGATGCATCGTTTAATCCATTTATGAGTTCTTTACCCATTCAATCCTTACCTTTAAAATAACAACATGTTTTAGTTGCTTTGTTGTTTTGAATTCATAGCACATTAAAATCTTATCATTATCAATAAAAGTAGTTGAGGAAGAATTTTAACATTTGTTTCTGAATGCCGGACATATATTTTATAAGCATTTAAGTGAAAATCAAATCTTTTTTCATCATTTAGGTCCTTGATTTATTGTCCAGTTCATTAGAATTCACAAATTCCTTGAAATCTAATATATCTTACTTCCGCAAATCGCTTACTGATGCTGGCTTCAAAATAATGGGTAATTCAAGTCATCCGATTTGTCCAGTATTTCTGGGCGATGCCAGGTATTTTTTATTTTTTCCTTATTATTGCTCTTATTCTATGAACTCTTGCTAACATTTCTTTTATTCTTTGTTCATATATTTGCGTTAGAAGAAACATGATGGGAATGTTAATTCTAAAATTAATAATTTACGAACAGAATGGCTTCCACATTTGCTGATGAAATGCTTAAAGAAGGCATCTATGTGATTGGATTTAGCTATCCCGTAGTACCTGAAGGCAAGGCAAGGATTCGTATCCAGGTATTTTTTTTTTTTTTTCACATTTTGTTACATATCAGACATAGGGAGAAAGACGTGGGAGCCATCATTCTTTTCGCTCTCTTCTAATATCGAAACACTATGATATATGATTTAGAGCTGAAATTATATATCATAATGTTTGAAATCGCGATGATCATAGTTTCTAATTTAAAATTCCATATGCTTATTTACAAAAGGATTTGAGGAATTCAAAGAAATTCAGATCCTGTTTCTAATGACTGTTTTCTTTTTTTTTTGTTCCGCTTCAAAAAAGTATAAATACAGATTTCCGCGGCTCATACAAAGCAACAAATCGATCAGTGCGTTAGAGCGTTCAAGACGATCGGGAAGAAACTTGGCGTCATCTGAATGAACTCATTAGCGTGAAGTATACCTGTAATTTGCATTGCCTTCTCATTCCAATTATGCTTGATTTTATTCTTCAACTTTCCTTTATTATCATGTTTCTAATAATTTTACTTAGTTTATGATTCACTAACACCCCTGCTTCTACGCAGAAAAAAAAAGCATATTCATTTAACTTTTGAAAGTTTTTACCAGAACCAGATTAGTTCAACAAAATCATCGCATCAAAATCAGGTCACAGTTGTTCGTTGAAAAATAATCTGAACGGATGCTGAACACCTAATATTGCATGCGCTTTAGTGATGCATACTTCGAGAGTTAATGCGGCGGAAAATTTCTTATTCATAATTCTTAAATAACAGGACTTGGCCGAGGAAACATTGGTCAGCAGATAAAGGATAACGCAAGCAAGTTCTTTTCTGTAACTGCTTCAGGCATTTAGGTCCTTTCCAAATCTTATTTAATATAATGGAAATACACAATTACATAACACAGCTTGGAAACAAAGGTAATGAAGGATAACAAATCTTAGTCGTAATTATGCATAAGCTTCATTATTTTAATTGCGGCTTCAAAGTGATTTGAATACGTACCCCAATAATTTATACCCTTTGATTAACCGAGTCTTCCATTGAGAGTAAAAGTCCTTCGTATCAATTCTCGGGACATTAAACGGACTTCCTGGAAAATATCTCATATATTTTGTTGGAGAAAATAAACTATACGGCAAGGTTATTAAATCTGGGATTCAGGCTGCAAAATTTTTTTTTTATCCATGGAACATAACAATAAACTTACCCTTCTAATCTTGCCCAAGACAGAAGCATTTTCTTGTGCCCTGCGAGAAAGATAAGGTAGAACTTTGTCGATTGGCCCATAAGGCACATATTTGTACACTGAATAGCCAGCATTTCCGAGTGAATATGAAATCTAGAATATGCAAACCTAACGCAAAACGTCAAACAACTTCAGTTCTTTTTTTAGAACCCATTTTTCTTTTATTGATATTTCATTATTTTTAAACGTAGCTTTCAGAGGTTCGTTTTCGGGGTAGCAAATATCTCGTCTTGAAGAGCTCCAAAAATTAAGAGATTCATTATAAGCAAACAATTATTACTGTTATTGCTATGATAGTATGATTTTTTAGGAGAAATATGATTAGCATAATTCACCTGATCGCACATTCCATAAAGCTGAGCAAAAGAGACGGTTCCACTGGAAGGTGATATCTTAGCTTCATGCATCATTTCAATAACCTGTTTAGTGCTTTGTTCATTATGCGTCGCAGCCATTACCGATATACTTCCCGGACTTCTTTCCTGACTTTCCTTGATTATTCTTTTCATCACCTCTCCGTACATCGCTGCAGTTGCCTAAAACAAAATAAAAGCTGCTGTAATCATCAATTCGGGAAAATCTGTCACTAATTTCACTATTTATTTATCTGCCGAGTTCCGGATACTTTTACAACGAACAATAATTCGGAAATTTCAGTCCTTTACTTCAATATTTGGATTGATTGGATCATCGTAATTTAGAGCAGCAGCACGTTTCCTTTCTTGTTCTATATATGCACCACGGACAACTTTACATCCAAAATGGAAACCTTCTCGTCTAGCCAAATGTAAATCCAGTTCAATGTCTCTTAAGCAACTCTTCAAATATGCTTGGTAAGTGCTAAAAACTAAAGCGTATTCTTTGTTGTACCTGAAATCAAAAAAGTTAAAACAAGGTGAAATCAAACAAGTATGAAATCATTGTTTAATGTTTATAAATTTTTCACAAACAAAAAAAATAGTTCATATATTTTAATATAATTTATCAGAACACTTATTCTTTTTATCCTCTTGAGATAAAATTTAGGACCTGAGTATCTCAAAACAGTTTCTTTCAAATTTAATTTCCTTTCAGATTAAATCTGTTATTCTTTGCACAGATCAGAAAAAAGATACACTTTTTGATTGATCTATATAAATTAAATGACTGATAATTACAACTGTATCTGACTTCCTCATCATTGCCATTGCTAATCTCGAAATAGCCGCTTGAAAATAAGTCTGCTCAGCATCAATCATTGTACGTAAATTATGCTTTTTCCCATACTCGATTGTTCGCACAATACGATCCATCATATTAGCAGTCTAAAAAGAATTCCGAATTTTAGTTAAAAATTTTCAAGTTCAGTATTAACAAATAATATATTGGTTCAGATAAAGAACAAGCAAATTATAAGTTTACTTCTTGAGTTTCAGACTCTGTCAAGCAATTCAATAATGGTTCCATCTTCTTCGTTTTAACATTATACACCTAAAAAAGAAAAAATATATCTAAACTTACTAAGATCGACGCATGTTTTTATATGAATAAATTTAGAAAAACTATGAAAGTCTTATACAAAGCGGACTATCCACATATGCCAGCGCTGTTTCCAGAATATTTTCCTTAAACTGTCCAATCATTTGATGAAGCGATAGACTTCTGTCTGTTAGCAACTGGCAATAAGTTTTTATACTTCTAAAATTAATTTTTCAAGGAAGTTTTCCGATCAAATAACTTTCTTTCGATGGAATTTGATTTCAGGAAATCAAGTCCTGACATCAACTACCTGAAATATTTGGTCGAGCCGTTCGTGTTCTTCGATGAGTTTATGCCAATCGTAAAAGTCAACGAAGCCACTCTCGTCAAAATCCACTGTTTTTAACCATTTCTGCATCATATCTTCATCTATTTGAACACCGCGATCCTAAATGTTTTCAACTTTCTGTTCGACAATGTGATGGTCAACAAATCTTTAAT
Organism: Loa loa; assembly: GCF_000183805.2. Classification (NCBI taxonomy): domain Eukaryota; kingdom Metazoa; phylum Nematoda; class Chromadorea; order Rhabditida; family Onchocercidae; genus Loa; species Loa loa. Next base: position 16,056 of record NW_018108726.1, on the reverse strand, counting down.
TCGCACTAGCCTTAAGTAAACTTAGAATTCCAAAGGTGGGAAAAAAAAGAAAACTTCGAAACCTGCAAATATATAAGTCTGCTTCAAATTGTACGAACAAAAAACCTTAATCCTCTTCAAAAATTCTTCTTTTTTGATTTTATTGGGAAGAAGATCCTCCCAGGATGAGCCAATCAATGTTTTGTAAAAATTATTCGATTGTGCTATTAATTCCGATAATTTCAGAAGCAACTGCGGTCTGAAAATAAGATGTAGTTTAAACAACGAAAAAATTATCCCAAAATGTATAGGTGGAAATATTTTGATTCGTCGCAAAATTCTTGTTCAATTGAATGTCAAGTTAACCGACATATTTCCCATCCCATAACTTTAACGAATTCCATTAAACAAACAGGAAACCTTCCGAGAGCTGTTAATTTGATACAATTAATTCCAGAACTGCCGATTGCCGAAGTTATCGCATCCACACTCGCACAAAAAATATCACAGTTCTTATCGCATTGGACTTCACTTTCGTAAAAGTAAGTTCTGGAATGTGTCAGTTAAACATTAGAAATACGGTAATCATATTAATAAAATGAATAAAATTTGGTAATCTGGAGCAAAGAGTATTATAATTGTTTCGGACTTCCTTCTATACAATATAATTCAAACATCTTTATTTTGAATTTTCCAAGGAAAAATTTTCTAGAATAAAAACAAATATCAGTAGAATGCCCCCAAAATGACGGCTTTATGGCACATGATATAAAGTCAAACTAATGGTGAATGTTTATTCTTGGAGTTTTAGGAGCAAGGAGTGGTGATGAGATTTCGTTGCACAGATCAGGAAAAGATTAACTTCATGATTAAGCTAATTTCCTTGACTGATGTAAAAGTTGAACGGTAAGAACATAATAATATCTTATTCTAATTTTAAAAGGAAATTTGAAATTAACCTGGCGCTAACAACGTCTTTACGGCGATCACCAAATTCTTTGTGGACCGTATAACGTTGTCGTGTTTTTTCCACTGTTGCTCTGTCAACAACACTTTCTACCGGCTAAAATTAAAACTTATTTGAATTTTAAATCAATAGAAATCGTAACATCCTCCAACTAAATGATATTTTTCTGTTGATTGATCGAAATATGTAAACAAATATATTGACAGATATAAATGCGGAAAATAGATAATCAGCAATGTCTAAAATTGGCAAAAAAAAGGAAATGTAAACATAGGAATTGATAATGAATAACAATGAAATCAGTAAAATCTCAAATAATTTTCTTTCCTTTAATTGTTGAAAATCAAACCCCCATTCTGGCTTCACCTCCGACTATTCCCTCTACAGCTTTCCTTTCAGCTTCATCCGAAGAAATATCTGACTCAACGCAATAGTCCAAGATTGATTTCACTCCACACTTCTTAAGCCTTTTCATTGTCTCTTGCACCTTTAATATTAAATTTTTCAACTATCATTTTACAAATGAAGCGAAAATTTCTCTCGAAATCAATGATTAATTTAAATGATTAATTTTCCAGTGATTAATTTCTCTTTTTCGGGAAAAAAAAAGGTTTTGGAAATGTTTAAATTGCTACTAAAGTAAATCTATAAATTCTGTAGTTTTAATGAATTCAAATTTTGAAAGGAAGCTTTAAAAAAAAAGCTACTTTTGAAAAGAAAAAAAAAGTTTTTTTTGAAAAAGTTTTTTTTCCTTTTTTCTTTCCCATCCTTCCATTTTTTGCTTATTTTTAAAAAAGAATTCCAGAAAGAGCAATGTTTGACCGATTTAACCTCTGACAAACATAAGAAAGGAACTGTTTTCGTGTTTTTGATATGCTAATTTTCATAATATCTTTACATGAATATTAAATATTCATTTATTTCTCGTACTTCAATTTTTATAAAATTTAAACTAGAAAATGATCCAAATGACCGCCATAACTTACTTCACTTATCGTTTCACCGCCAACAAATTGTCCAAAAAACGTTAACTTTAAGACTTTTGCATAAAATTTTTCACCAAATACTTTTTTCAATCCAACCAATAGCACTTGTTCTCTTTTCCTTAATGTTTGTACTGTACAAAGAGGAAGTACAATAAGGCTACGGAATAATTCACTCGTTTTTTTTCCCTGTAAAAAAATACTATAAATTGGAAAAGAAAAAAAAAAAAGAATCCCTTGGATAAAAACTCTCGCTCGTTATGTGTTAAAATAGTATATTTACCTATGTAACATTTGATTTTATCAATAAAATATTTTGAAAGAAAGAGAGAGAAAGAGAAAAAGAAAAAAACTACTCTGAAGGCAGTTTTTGTGCTTTTGAAGTCCAAATCCAGTTTACTATAACATTCATTGATTTCATCAATATTTATAGTCTTTGATGCTTGCGATGATACTTCTGATGAAGCCATCCTGCAAATGGCTTAATTATAAGGAATAATATTAGTTGTTGCATAATCTATATGATAGTTTTTGAAGCAAAAAAAAAAAATTGAGAAGTTTTTAGTAAATAAAATCAAAACCTATCTGAAATTATAATTTTTAATGGGGTTATTATCTGCGAACAAAAAAAAAAAAGAAAAAGAAATAAAAAAATGTTCTCGAAAAAAAAAGCAAAAAAAAAAAACTACCGATATGATAGATGCATTAATGATTTGAAGTTTGATATTAAAACAGAATTATTTGGACGTAGCAATGTTGTCGGCATTTTCTTTTTTCTTATCAAGTAATAGAAGAAATTGTGAGTGGTTGATGACGTGTAAGATCGAAAGATTAATGTATTTCAACTATTATATAACAAATAACCTTAAAATTCTTTCATAATTTATTAAATTTTTAAATTTCTAATAGCAGAAATTTTACGACCAATCATATTTATTCCAGTAAAAAAGAAAAAATAGTACGAAGGATAATTGAATATTCGCTCCTTTTCAACTCTTCAAAATTCCAAAATGATGCTATAAATTAAATTCGTTGAATAAAATCACTGAGATGAATGACGTCATAATCATAATTTATCGATTAAACAAAAAAAAAATTAAAATAATTGTAATAAAATGAATGGAAATGAATTTGATAATACAATGTTATATTACATATCATAGCTATAATCGTTATCACTTTTTTTTTTTTTTGTGTAACAAAAATGGCTATTATTGTATGTGACAGTGTATTTAAAAGTGATAAAAAAGATTTTTCAAAAATTAGAAAAATTTTTTGAATTTAATAATGAATAAAGGGAAAAGAATCAAAGAATCATGTGATCATTTAGCAGGCGCCAGTAGTTTCTGTCTAGACATACATACACCTCACCACATTTAATCCTATGCTAGAATGAAACAAACAATTACAACCACGCATACGGACATACAAATACACACGCAGACATATACATACATACATACATACACACATACACACACACACATACGTACACACACGCACAGATACACACACACATACACACACACACACAGAGACATATACATTGCTTTTGTATGAACTTTTTTCCTACCTCCCTGGTTGCAATAGTTGTAAAATAAGCTTCACGTGATTAAGTAACTCCTCCTACTCTTCAAATTTTATTTCATTTTCTTCCTTTTGTGTATATCTAACATCTATATGTATCTATACTATGCGTATGTTATGTAATATGTGCATGTTAGTGCAGTACGTATTGCGTGTACAACATGCATATATGAATACAATACATATATGTCAATATATTACGGGTATATGAGTATTTATTATACGTATATATACATATAATATATGCATATGATGGATAAAATACGTGCATATGTATAATATGGGTTTAATATATGCATATAGGTAAGTATAAAACGTGCATACAAGTATAATACATGCATATAAATATAATACGTGTAAACGAGTATGATATTTTTTTGTGTATTTGAGTATTATTCCAAGAAAAATTAAAAAATGAGAAGAAGAATGAATGAATGTGTATTTTTTTTCAACCGTTGCAGATGTTTTTCTCTAAACTAAATCACTTATCATTTATTAATGATAAACGATGATAAGAAGAATGCTGCAACAATTTACATGATAAGTGCTAAATAATTGAATAATGAGGCTGTAAAATAATAATAATTAAAACACCTTTTTCCTCCTTTTATTTTGATTTAATCAAATTTGCAAAGGAAATGAGCGGAAAATTCGAGATTAAATTTTGGAATTTTGATAGTATTCTTTGGTTGTTCTTTCTGTAACTCTTTAGAATTGTTCATTTTTGACCATTGATGAAATCTTCGATGATAGTATCGTGAAACGTAAATATTACCAACCGTTCACAGCCAATAATGAATTTTGTTGAAAAATAAAATTTCCACATAGGCAATTTTGCACAAATCAATGTTTAATGTTGTAATCTTTGATTGTTGATAAAGTAGCTTTTTGTTTGAAAAATAATCGGATGATTGCTATTTACTTCATTTTTGAGAGCTATAGAAGGCTCACAAATCAAGTTTCAGTTTAAATTTTAATAGGAATTGAATGTTCCAACGAAGGATATCGATATTACGATTAATCCACAGGAAATCTGCAGTCAACGAAAGTGCAGGTCAGATGAAATTAATTAAACATCAGTGCTACTCTTATAATTTTCTTGTTTTCCCTTGTCACGTGCTGAATTATTCACTGCCAAGTTTGGAAAATTGAGGCAATTTAATTTTTTTTCTAAAAAAGGAATGAAAAATTTGGATTTGGACACTAAATGTAACTTTTTTTGCACTGAAATTTTTTCATTACCTAGAAAAGTTCCATCTTTTTCATTGAAATGCAAATCCAAATCATTTTTCTGCTGAATTTGAATGGAATTCTAATTTTGGCAGAAAGATTGCAACAAAAATTCATTTTATCATTACAATTTCAACCTAAAGCATTCTACAGTATTTAGCACATAAATAATGTAACTGCCAACAATTCCTGTACAATTAGCCATCTACCATTTTCCGTTTCGTTTTATTCCTTTTTTTTTCTAATTTCAATTTTCACGTTTTGGTACAATAAATTTGCTACAACAAAAATCCAATGATAGCGAAATTCCCCTTTTAAATTCACAAACTTTTATGCTATTTTAAATATCATTATATTAAAAGCCATTTATATTTTTTGTCTTAAATAAAAAGTTAAAGTGATTGAGTGTCATCATCTAGACCAACTAAAAATTGTCATAAATATTGTATATATCTCTATTATAATAATACTAAAACAAATGGTATGTACAACCTAAATGTTACTGATAAACTTTGTCTGTTGATGATGCAAAGTTGGATTCACTGAAAAATTCCGGAAATTTTGATTGCAATCATTTTGTCCTTTTTCGATTATGCATAATTCCAAATACAATTTCATTAATGTAAACTAATCCGAAATTGACAAATGTTCTTCCATCCAACGACAGAACCATCATCTTCACCCATTCCGTTAAATCTTTTCCATCTCATTACTAACACTGTCTCAAATTTTTATCATTTTATCGAATCATCATTAATTTAAATGTCCAGAACATACACTCACATGCTGATATATAGGTGTATGAAAGCAGACAGACAGACAGACACGCACATACACACATACACACACATACATACGTATACATACATACATACATATTACATACATATATATAGACCAAGATACAGGGAGTGATCGATTTGGGTATCGATCTGTTGAACAATTTCATTTCATTGGCACATCGGAATTTTTCACTTACGATGTTTCCAATGGTAGCTTTTGCCTCTTTACAATTAAATGTTTTTAAAAAAAAAGCGAATGGGATTTTGTACTATTTTTGGTGAGAGAAATTAAACTAATTAGAAGCTAATTAAAAGTGAATTTGATTTTTTTGGCATCTTTTTAATGTTGCTAGAAACTAATTCATATTTTGATTGATAAAATTTTGTTTTTTTAACTACTGATTTTGCAGCGTTGAATGAGGATGATTTTAAATCAACCTGTAGTACTAGCAGATAATACAGCAATGGATCGTTCAAGGTTCGGTCTTGATCTAACACTACAAGATGTGGAACCATCACGAGTACCAATGACTGATGAAGAGGTTTCTGTCCTTTGCTGTTATTTCATATTTGTATGGATCATCTTCTCCTCAAAAGTTTACCAACAAATCTCTTTCAGTACGGTTCACTGTAAACTTTCAGGTTACTGTGATTCCTGATTAATTTAGTTTCATTACGTATCATAGATTTGGTTGTATCTCATCACTATTCTAATTTATTAACTGATAACTAGATATACAGGACATTAAGCCTCTACATATTGTAAAGCGAAGTAGCTGCTACAATACTTTCCTGTCTTTTTTTTTCCAAAACAAAAAAACCATTAATTATGAGATTTATATTTTTAAAGGTGGAAGAGAAATATGAATCAATTCGAGAAAGATCTGGTATGCTTACTATAATGGGTACTGAATACAGGGCACAACTTTCTGATATTGTTGATATCAAAGAACTTGGTCGTGGCTCATTTGGAGTAGTCCGAAAAGCACATTTCAAACAGACCAAAACACTTATGGCAGTTAAAGTAATCTGTTGTAGGAGTTTGAATTAGATTCCATTATTCTGTATTCTTTAATTGAAAAGAAAATGAAGTATGACTATAGTAAATAGTGATTCTTTTATTTATTATCAAAAGTTTACTCAATTCTGGATCCATTATAAAAATAGCAATGTTTAATAAACACTAAATTTGTTAACTCAACTGATAATTTTTTCTTGATAGATAATTCCGATAACGGGTAATGCCGAGAGTAATAAACGGACGGTGATGGATATGGATGTTATTATGCGATCCCATAATTGTCCAAACATCGTGCGCTGTTATGGTTGTTTTGTTTTTGAGGTAATATTCAGAAATTTAGAGAAGACAGAAGAGTTTTAAAAAAAGTGACATTAATAGCAGTGAAATAAACTAATTCATTAAGGTAATTCTTTTCGAAATAAGTCCAGACAGTGTTTTGAAGTAAAACGTGTAAGAAATAGTGTATTTCATGAAATATTTTTAAGTATTTTTAAGAGCTATTAAACCAGACATTTCTATATTTCTGTCCAACAAATTGCATGCTATAGATTTTAAATGAAATAATAATCAATCATTTTCTTCTGAAAAAAAAGTCAAAAATTTACAACAGAAGTTTTCTTGGTGGTGAGATGAAAAAATTAGATAACTTGAAGGCGGTTAAAAGTTTGATTTGTAGTAAAAAAAGTGTGTATCTAGTCAGAAGTTCGAATATGCATGGAGCTGATGTCGATGTGTTTGGATAAGTTGCTTAAGATAGCGCTTCATTTTCCCGAAATCATTGTCGCCAATATAACCAAATCAGTACTTTTAGCATTGGAATATCTGAAAGAAAAAGAAGTTGGTTGAAATTATTATACTTTATATCATTTCATCTTTTTTTTTTATGGAAAATATTGCGTAAAATAATATTGGTTCATCTACTCCAATTATATATTTTACTTCTTAGTTATAGTTTGGGTTTTACAATTATGCTTCCTTTTTTCCACACAGTTTTTTCTGTTTTTCCCTAGATACATCATTTCTGGTTCATTGTTTCAAATTTGAAACTGATAACTTTGTATTTTGTTTCCATAACTGAGACATTTTTCTAGAACATCATGCACCGAGATATTAAACCATCGAATATCCTAATCGATCACAGTGGTACAATCAAATTATGTGATTTTGGTATTGCCGGCAGATTGATTGATTCCAGACGAGCAGAAACGAATACCAAAGGCTGTACTGCTTACTTAGCGGTTCACTTTTTTGTTTTTAAGGAAACAATTATTTCAAATTACATAAGTTAACGTAAAAGTACGTTTCACAGTATACAACTGGTTGAATGAATGCTTGATTAATCATATAGAAACTTAGTATTGCAGTAACATTATTCCATTAAGCTTCGATAGAAAGTCGTAGAATTTTTGATCGTTTGCTGAATAAGTAAAATATTTCTCGGCCCTCTTTTCCTACTGTTCTCTCATGCAGACTTTGTTTTCAAATGACAGTTGCTTCTTATAGATTTTTGTGGTTTAAATTTTGTTATTCAGAAAAGGTTTATTCAACTTGAATTTAATTTCAGCCGGAACGTGTAGCAAGTAGTGATTGTGAATATGGTGTACGCGCTGATGTTTGGAGTTTAGGAATAACACTTATTGAGCTAGCTAAAGGAACTCATCCATATGAGGGTTGCACGACAGATTTCGAGCTTCTGACCAAAATCATCAATGACCCGCCACCACGACTTACTCCAACTCAGCATTTTTCACAAACGTTTTCAGTATTCATTGCTAGATGCCTCATGAAACGGCCTATTGATCGTCCCAACTATCACGAGCTTCTGGTTTGCTGTTTTGCTTTTTTGGATATCTTTTCAGAAATATATAAAAAATATATATTTACCATTTGTACTTTCATTGCATGTCATAGTAAATTTGTTTTCAAAAATAGGTTATCTTAAGTCTCAAAGCTTAACATTCTACCCAAAATACTTATTGATGTCACTATAAAAATCATAAACTTGATTCACTTGGTTTTCACAGTAATTCTCCTTGCTAATAGACTAAGGCATATAAAACTTACTGTAACGCCTACAATATATCATGAATAAAGTTACTTGTATGAAAATCTCACTCAATGATGCCATAATCTTTCTTTTTAGGAAGATCCATTCATCAGAGGGAATACAACAAACACAGCGGCAGTAGCCAAATGGTATAGTGCGCTATGTGCTTGATTCCAATTTTTTCTTTTTTTTTTCCTTTCCTCTCTCTCTTTCTTTATTAACTACTGGTGGAATTTTGTTAGGAAAACTTTAGAACTTCATATATGCTCTCCAATTCATAATTAATAAAGATGAATTTTTTCCTTCATTAATCGAAAGGAAAAAGAAAAGTTCTTAGAAATAAATTCAAACCAAGTTACAAATATTAGACTTTTATGCATATTCCAAGAATGAATTATGGTCAATTTATGTATAATGTTCATGTTTAAATCCAAACGTTGAAATTTCATAATGATGTTTTGAGCTGCTTTTATGAATGAATGAAAATGATAACATCATAATTGATCAAGCATAAGACTGGATCACTGCATTTCCATTTATTGTATTACATCAATGTTCGAAAAGAATCTAGAAAAATCAACTCATATATCATCTAAGAGAAGTTGTTTGATTTCTTAAGTGTTATTGATATTTTCTCTGAACAATATATATGGGGATCAGGAGATGTTAAGAAAATGAGAGGAAAGGAGTGATTTGTTTGTAGGTATTCTTCGATATTATTGTAATTATTATCGTTTATTCTTTTGTCTTTCATCATTTTTTTTTTTTNTTTTTTACTAAAGAC